>NW_028175392.1:0-296642 GCF_965226575.1 Pagrus pagrus | reverse complement strand
GATTTTCACTAAAATATTCACCAAAAATACAAATTTCACCCGAATCCAATGCGGACTGCTGTGTCTCGTTCAGCCAATATAGGACCACGTCTGGGAGAAATTCCGAGTCAATCGGTCCAAAGACCTGGAAGCTATTGAAAAAATCGGCCGAGGTTTTCATGAAAAATGGCCCCCTTTCACTAAAATATTCACCAAAAATACAAATTTCACCCGAATCCAATGGGGACTGCTGTGTCTCGTTCAGCCAGTATAGGACCACGTCTGGGAGAAATTTCGAGTCAATGGGTCCAAAGACCTGGAAGCTATTGAAAAAATCGGCCGAGGTTTTCATGAAAAATGGAAGATTTTCACTAAAATATTCACCAAAAATACAAATTTCACCCGAATCCAATGCGGACTGCTGTGTCTCGTTCAGCCAGTATAGGACCACGTCTGGGAGAAATTCCGAGTCAATCGGTCCAAAGACCTGGAAGCTATTGAAAAAATCGGCCGAGGTTTTCATGAAAAATGGCCCCCTTTCACTAAAATATTCACCAAAAATACAAATTTCACCCGAATCCAATGCGGACTGCTGTGTCTCGTTCAGATAGTATAGGACCACGTCTGGGAGAAATTTCGAGTCAATCGGTCCAAAGACCTGGAAGCTATTGAAAAAATCGGCCGAGGTTTTCATTAAAAATGGCCCCCTTTCACTAAAATATTCACCAAAAATACAAATTTCACCCGAATCCAATGGGGACTGCTGTGTCTCGTTCAGCCAGTATAGGACCACGTCTGGGAGAAATTTCGAGTCGATGGGTCCAAAGACCTGGAAGCTATTGAAAAAATCGGCCGAGGTTTTCATGAAAAATGGAAGATTTTCACTAAAATATTCACCAAAAATACAAATTTCACCCGAATCCAATGCGGACTGCTGTGTCTCGTTCAGCCAGTATAGGACCACGTCTGGGAGAAATTCCGAGTCAATTGGTCCAAAGACCTGGAAGCTATTGAAAAAATCGGCCGAGGTTTTCATGAAAAATGGCCCCCTTTCACTAAAATATTCACCAAAAATACAAATTTCACCCGAATCCAATGCGGACTGCTGTGTCTCGTTCAGCCAGTATAGGACCACGTCTGGGAGAAATTTCGAGTCAATCGGTCCAAAGACCTGGAAGCTATTGAAAAAATCGGCCGAGGTTTTCATGAAAAATGGCCCCCTTTCACTAAAATATTCACCAAAAATACAAATTTCACCCGAATCCAATGCGGACTGCTGTGTCTCGTTCAGCCAGTATAGGACCACGTCTGGGAGAAATTTCTAGTCAATCGGTCCAAAGACCTGGAAGCTATTGAAAAAATCGGCCGAGGTTTTCATGAATCCAATGGGGACTGCTGTGTCTCGTTCAGCCAGTATAGGACCACGTCTGGGAGAAATTTCGAGTCAATGGGTCCAAAGACCTGGAAGCTATTGAAAAAATCGGCCGAGGTTTTCATGAAAAATGGAAGATTTTCACTAAAATATTCACCAAAAATACAAATTTCACCCGAATCCAATGCGGACTGCTGTGTCTCGTTCAGCCAATATAGGACCACGTCTGGGAGAAATTCCGAGTCAATCGGTCCAAAGACCTGGAAGCTATTGAAAAAATCGGCCGAGGTTTTCATGAAAAATGGCCCCCTTTCACTAAAATATTCACCAAAAATACAAATTTCACCCGAATCCAATGCGGACTGCTGTGTCTCGTTCAGATAGTATAGGACCACGTCTGGGAGAAATTTCGAGTCAATCGGTCCAAAGACCTGGAAGCTATTGAAAAAATCGGCCGAGGTTTCATGAATAATGGCCCCCTTTCACTAAAATATTCACCAAAAATACAAATTTCACCCGAATCCAATGGGGACTGCTGTGTCTCGTTCAGCCAGTATAGGACCACGTCTGGGAGAAATTTCGAGTCAATCGGTCCAAAGACCTGGAAGCTATTGAAAAAATCGGCCGAGGTTTTCATGAAAAATGGCCCCCTTTCACTAAAATATTCACCAAAAATACAAATTTCACCCGAATCCAATGCGGACTGCTGTGTCTCGTTCAGCCAGTATAGGACCACGTCTGGGAGAAATTTCGAGTCAATGTGTCCAAAGACCTGGAAGCTATTGAAAAAATCGGCCGAGGTTTTCATGAAAAATGGAAGATTTTCACTAAAATATTCACCAAAAATACAAATTTCACCCGAATCCAATGCGGACTGCTGTGTCTCGTTCAGCCAGTATAGGACCACGTCTGGGAGAAATTTCGAGTCATTCGGTCCAAAGACCTGGAAGCTATTGAAAAAATCGGCCGAGGTTTTCATTAAAAATGGCCCCCTTTCACTAAAATATTCACCAAAAATACAAATTTCACCCGAATCCAATGGGGACTGCTGTGTCTCGTTCAGCCAGTATAGGACCACGTCTGGGAGAAATTTCGAGTCAATCGGTCCAAAGACCTGGAAGCTATTGAAAAAATCGGCCGAGGTTTTCATGAAAAATGGAAGATTTTCACTAAAATATTCACCAAAAATACAAATTTCACCCGAATCCAATGCGGACTGCTGTGTCTCGTTCAGCCAGTATAGGACCACGTCTGGGAGAAATTTCGAGTCAATCGGTCCAAAGACCTGGAAGCTATTGAAAAAATCGGCCGAGGTTTTCATTAAAAATGGCCCCCTTTCACTAAAATATTCACCAAAAATACAAATTTCACCCGAATCCAATGCGGACTGCTGTGTCTCGTTCAGATAGTATAGGACCACGTCTGGGAGAAATTTCGAGTCAATCGGTCCAAAGACCTGGAAGCTATTGAAAAAATCGGCCGAGGTTTTCATTAAAAATGGCCCCCTTTCACTAAAATATTCACCAAAAATACAAATTTCACCCGAATCCAATGGGGACTGCTGTGTCTCGTTCAGCCAGTATAGGACCACGTCTGGGAGAAATTTCGAGTCAATGGGTCCAAAGACCTGGAAGCTATTGAAAAAATCGGCCGAGGTTTTCATGAAAAATGGAAGATTTTCACTAAAATATTCACCAAAAATACAAATTTCACCCGAATCCAATGCGGACTGCTGTGTCTCGTTCAGCCAGTATAGGACCACGTCTGGGAGAAATTCCGAGTCAATCGGTCCAAAGACCTGGAAGCTATTGAAAAAATTGGCCGAGGTTTTCATGAAAAATGGCAGATTTTCACTAAAATATTCACCAAAAATACAAATTTCACCCGAATCCAATGGGGACTGCTGTGTCTCGTTCAGCCAGTATAGGACCACGTCTGGGAGAAATTTCGAGTCAATCGGTCCAAAGACCTGGAAGCTATTGAAAAAATCGGCCGAGGTTTTCATGAAAAATGGCCCCCTTTCACTAAAATATTCACCAAAAATACAAATTTCACCCGAATCCAATGGGGACTGCTGTGTCTCGTTCAGCCAGTAAAGGACCACGTCTGGGAGAAATTTTGAGTCAATCGGTCCAAAGACCTGGAAGCTATTGAAAAAATCGGCCGAGGTTTTCATGAAAAATGGCCCCCTTTCACTAAAATATTCACCAAAAATACAAATTTCACCCGAATCCAATGCGGACTGCTGTGTCTCGTTCAGCCAGTATAGGACCACGTCTGGGAGAAATTTCGAGTCAATGGGTCCAAAGACCTGGAAGCTATTGAAAAAATTGGCCGAGGTTTTCATGAAAAATGGCAGATTTTCACTAAAATATTCACCAAAAATACAAATTTCACCCGAATCCAATGGGGACTGCTGTGTCTCGTTCAGCCAGTATAGGACCACGTCTGGGAGAAATTTCGAGTCAATGGGTCCAAAGACCTGGAAGCTATTGAAAAAATCGGCCGAGGTTTTCATGAATCCAATGGGGACTGCTGTGTCTCGTTCAGCCAGTATAGGACCACGTCTGGGAGAAATTTCGAGTCAATGGGTCCAAAGACCTGGAAGCTATTGAAAAAATCGGCCGAGGTTTTCATGAAAAATGGAAGATTTTCACTAAAATATTCACCAAAAATACAAATTTCACCCGAATCCAATGCGGACTGCTGTGTCTCGTTCAGCCAGTATAGGACCATGTCTGGGAGAAATTCCGAGTCAATCGGTCCAAAGACCTGGAAGCTATTGAAAAAATCGGCCGAGGTTTTCATGAAAAATGGCCCCCTTTCACTAAAATATTCACCAAAAATACAAATTTCACCCGAATCCAATGCGGACTGCTGTGTCTCGTTCAGATTGTATAGGACCACGTCTGGGAGAAATTTCGAGTCAATCGGTCCAAAGACCTGGAAGCTATTGAAAAAATCGGCCGAGGTTTTCATGAAAAATGGCCCCCTTTCACTAAAATATTCACCAAAAATACAAATTTCACCCGAATCCAATGGGGACTGCTGTGTCTCGTTCAGCCAGTATAGGACCACGTCTGGGAGAAATTTCGAGTCAATGGGTCCAAAGACCTGGAAGCTATTGAAAAAATCGGCCGAGGTTTTCATGAAAAATGGCCCCCTTTCACTAAAATATTCACCAAAAATACAAATTTCACCCGAATCCAATGCGGACTGCTGTGTCTCGTTCAGCCAGTATAGGACCACGTCTGGGAGAAATTTCGAGTCAATGGGTCCAAAGACCTGGAAGCTATTGAAAAAATTGGCCGAGGTTTTCATGAAAAATGGCAGATTTTCACTAAAATATTCACCAAAAATACAAATTTCACCCGAATCCAATGGGGACTGCTGTGTCTCGTTCAGCCAGTATAGGACCACGTCTGGGAGAAATTTCGAGTCAATGGGTCCAAAGACCTGGAAGCTATTGAAAAAATTGGCCGAGGTTTTCATGAAAAATGGCAGATTTTCACTAAAATATTCACCAAAAATACAAATTTCACCCGAATCCAATGGGGACTGCTGTGTCTCGTTCAGCCAGTATAGGACCACGTCTGGGAGAAATTTCGAGTCAATGGGTCCAAAGACCTGGAAGCTATTGAAAAAATCGGCCGAGGTTTTCATGAATCCAATGGGGACTGCTGTGTCTCGTTCAGCCAGTATAGGACCACGTCTGGGAGAAATTTCGAGTCAATGGGTCCAAAGACCTGGAAGCTATTGAAAAAATCGGCCGAGGTTTTCATGAAAAATGGAAGATTTTCACTAAAATATTCACCAAAAATACAAATTTCACCCGAATCCAATGCGGACTGCTGTGTCTCGTTCAGCCAGTATAGGACCATGTCTGGGAGAAATTCCGAGTCAATCGGTCCAAAGACCTGGAAGCTATTGAAAAAATCGGCCGAGGTTTTCATGAAAAATGGCCCCCTTTCACTAAAATATTCACCAAAAATACAAATTTCACCCGAATCCAATGCGGACTGCTGTGTCTCGTTCAGATTGTATAGGACCACGTCTGGGAGAAATTTCGAGTCAATCGGTCCAAAGACCTGGAAGCTATTGAAAAAATCGGCCGAGGTTTTCATGAAAAATGGCCCCCTTTCACTAAAATATTCACCAAAAATACAAATTTCACCCGAATCCAATGGGGACTGCTGTGTCTCGTTCAGCCAGTATAGGACCACGTCTGGGAGAAATTTCGAGTCAATGGGTCCAAAGACCTGGAAGCTATTGAAAAAATCGGCCGAGGTTTTCATGAAAAATGGCCCCCTTTCACTAAAATATTCACCAAAAATACAAATTTCACCCGAATCCAATGCGGACTGCTGTGTCTCGTTCAGCCAGTATAGGACCACGTCTGGGAGAAATTTCGAGTCAATGGGTCCAAAGACCTGGAAGCTATTGAAAAAATTGGCCGAGGTTTTCATGAAAAATGGCAGATTTTCACTAAAATATTCACCAAAAATACAAATTTCACCCGAATCCAATGGGGACTGCTGTGTCTCGTTCAGCCAGTATAGGACCACGTCTGGGAGAAATTTCGAGTCAATCGGTCCAAAGACCTGGAAGCTATTGAAAAAATCGGCCGAGGTTTTCATGAAAAATGGAAGATTTTCACTAAAATATTCACCAAAAATACAAATTTCACCCGAATCCAATGCGGACTGCTGTGTCTCGTTCAGCCAGTATAGGACCACGTCTGGGAGAAATTTCGAGTCAATCGGTCCAAAGACCTGGAAGCTATTGAAAAAATCGGCCGAGGTTTTCATTAAAAATGGCCCCCTTTCACTAAAATATTCACCAAAAATACAAATTTCACCCGAATCCAATGCGGACTGCTGTGTCTCGTTCAGCCAGTATAGGACCACGTCTGGGAGAAATTTCGAGTCAATGGGTCCAAAGACCTGGAAGCTATTGAAAAAATCGGCCAAGGTTTTCATGAAAAATGGCAGATTTTCACTAAAATATTCACCAAAAATACAAATTTCACCCAAATCCAATGGGGACTGCTGTGTCTCGTTCAGCCAGTATAGGACCACGTCTGGGAGAAATTTCGAGTCAATGGGTCCAAAGACCTGGAAGCTATTGAAAAAATTGGCCGAGGTTTTCATGAAAAATGGCAGATTTTCACTAAAATATTCACCAAAAATACAAATTTCACCCGAATCCAATGGGGACTGCTGTGTCTCGTTCAGCCAGTATAGGACCACGTCTGGGAGAAATTTCGAGTCAATCGGTCCAAAGACCTGGAAGCTATTGAAAAAATCGGCCGAGGTTTTCATGAATCCAATGGGGACTGCTGTGTCTCGTTCAGCCAGTATAGGACCACGTCTGGGAGAAATTTCGAGTCAATGGGTCCAAAGACCTGGAAGCTATTGAAAAAATCGGCCGAGGTTTTCATGAATCCAATGGGGACTGCTGTGTCTCGTTCAGCCAGTATAGGACCACGTCTGGGAGAAATTTCGAGTCAATGGGTCCAAAGACCTGGAAGCTATTGAAAAAATCGGCCGAGGTTTTCATGAAAAATGGAAGATTTTCACTAAAATATTCACCAAAAATACAAATTTCACCCGAATCCAATGCGGACTGCTGTGTCTCGTTCAGCCAGTATAGGACCACGTCTGGGAGAAATTCCGAGTCAATCGGTCCAAAGACCTGGAAGCTATTGAAAAAATCGGCCGAGGTTTTCATGAAAAATGGCCCCCTTTCACTAAAATATTCACCAAAAATACAAATTTCACCCGAATCCAATGCGGACTGCTGTGTCTCGTTCAGATAGCATAGGACCACGTCTGGGAGAAATTTCGAGTCAATCGGTCCAAAGACCTGGAAGCTATTGAAAAAATCGGCCGAGGTTTTCATGAAAAATGGCCCCCTTTCACTAAAATATTCACCAAAAATACAAATTTCACCCGAATCCAATGGGGACTGCTGTGTCTCGTTCAGCCAGTATAGGACCACGTCTGGGAGAAATTTCGAGTCAATGGGTCCAAAGACCTGGAAGCTATTGAAAAAATCGGCTGAGGTTTTCATGAAAAATGGCCCCCTTTCACTAAAATATTCACCAAAAATACAAATTTCACCCGAATCCAATGCGGACTGCTGTGTCTCGTTCAGCCAGTATAGGACCACGTCTGGGAGAAATTTCGAGTCAATGGGTC
The DNA here is from genome assembly GCF_965226575.1 of Pagrus pagrus. Classification (NCBI taxonomy): domain Eukaryota; kingdom Metazoa; phylum Chordata; class Actinopteri; order Spariformes; family Sparidae; genus Pagrus; species Pagrus pagrus. The sequence continues at coordinate 289,091 of NW_028175392.1, read as the reverse complement.
CAAAGACCTGGAAGCTATTGAAAAAATCGGCCAAGGTTTTCATGAAAAATGGCAGATTTTCACTAAAATATTCACCAAAAATACAAATTTCACCCAAATCCAATGGGGACTGCTGTGTCTCGTTCAGCCAGTATAGGACCACGTCTGGGAGAAATTTCGAGTCAATCGGTCCAAAGACCTGGAAGCTATTGAAAAAATTGGCCGAGGTTTTCATGAAAAATGGCAGATTTTCACTAAAATATTCACCAAAAATACAAATTTCACCCGAATCCAATGGGGACTGCTGTGTCTCGTTCAGCCAGTATAGGACCACGTCTGGGAGAAATTTCGAGTCAATGGGTCCAAAGACCTGGAAGCTATTGAAAAAATCGGCCGAGGTTTTCATGAATCCAATGGGGACTGCTGTGTCTCGTTCAGCCAGTATAGGACCACGTCTGGGAGAAATTTCGAGTCAATGGGTCCAAAGACCTGGAAGCTATTGAAAAAATCGGCCGAGGTTTTCATGAAAAATGGAAGATTTTCACTAAAATATTCACCAAAAATACAAATTTCACCCGAATCCAATGCGGACTGCTGTGTCTCGTTCAGCCAGTATAGGACCACGTCTGGGAGAAATTCCGAGTCAATCGGTCCAAAGACCTGGAAGCTATTGAAAAAATCGGCCGAGGTTTTCATGAAAAATGGCCCCCTTTCACTAAAATATTCACCAAAAATACAAATTTCACCCGAATCCAATGCGGACTGCTGTGTCTCGTTCAGATAGCATAGGACCACGTCTGGGAGAAATTTCGAGTCAATCGGTCCAAAGACCTGGAAGCTATTGAAAAAATCGGCCGAGGTTTTCATGAAAAATGGCCCCCTTTCACTAAAATATTCACAAAAAATACAAATTTCACCCGAATCCAATGGGGACTGCTGTGTCTCGTTCAGCCAGTATAGGACCACGTCTGGGAGAAATTTCGAGTCAATGGGTCCAAAGACCTGGAAGCTATTGAAAAAATCGGCTGAGGTTTTCATGAAAAATGGCCCCCTTTCACTAAAATATTCACCAAAAATACAAATTTCACCCGAATCCAATGCGGACTGCTGTGTCTCGTTCAGCCAGTATAGGACCACGTCTGGGAGAAATTTCGAGTCAATGGGTCCAAAGACCTGGAAGCTATTGAAAAAATCGGCCAAGGTTTTCATGAAAAATGGCAGATTTTCACTAAAATATTCACCAAAAATACAAATTTCACCCAAATCCAATGGGGACTGCTGTGTCTCGTTCAGCCAGTATAGGACCACGTCTGGGAGAAATTTCGAGTCAATCGGTCCAAAGACCTGGAAGCTATTGAAAAAATTGGCCGAGGTTTTCATGAAAAATGGCAGATTTTCACTAAAATATTCACCAAAAATACAAATTTCACCCGAATCCAATGGGGACTGCTGTGTCTCGTTCAGCCAGTATAGGACCACGTCTGGGAGAAATTTCGAGTCAATCGGTCCAAAGACCTGGAAGCTATTGAAAAAATCGGCCGAGGTTTTCATGAATCCAATGGGGACTGCTGTGTCTCGTTCAGCCAGTATAGGACCACGTCTGGGAGAAATTTCGAGTCAATGGGTCCAAAGACCTGGAAGCTATTGAAAAAATCGGCCGAGGTTTTCATGAAAAATGGAAGATTTTCACTAAAATATTCACCAAAAATACAAATTTCACCCGAATCCAATGCGGACTGCTGTGTCTCGTTCAGCCAGTATAGGACCACGTCTGGGAGAAATTCCGAGTCAATCGGTCCAAAGACCTGGAAGCTATTGAAAAAATCGGCCGAGGTTTTCATGAAAAATGGCCCCCTTTCACTAAAATATTCACCAAAAATACAAATTTCACCCGAATCCAATGCGGACTGCTGTGTCTCGTTCAGATAGTATAGGACCACGTCTGGGAGAAATTTCGAGTCAATCGGTCCAAAGACCTGGAAGCTATTGAAAAAATCGGCCGAGGTTTTCATGAAAAATGGCCCCCTTTCACTAAAATATTCACCAAAAATACAAATTTCACCCGAATCCAATGGGGACTGCTGTGTCTCGTTCAGCCAGTATAGGACCACGTCTGGGAGAAATTTCGAGTCAATCGGTCCAAAGACCTGGAAGCTATTGAAAAAATCGGCCGAGGTTTTCATGAAAAATGGCCCCCTTTCACTAAAATATTCACCAAAAATACAAATTTCACCCGAATCCAATGCGGACTGCTGTGTCTCGTTCAGCCAGTATAGGACCACGTCTGGGAGAAATTTCGAGTCAATGGGTCCAAAGACCTGGAAGCTATTGAAAAAATCGGCCGAGGTTTTCATGAAAAATGGAAGATTTTCACTAAAATATTCACCAAAAATACAAATTTCACCCGAATCCAATGCGGACTGCTGTGTCTCGTTCAGCCAGTATAGGACCACGTCTGGGAGAAATTTCGAGTCAATCGGTCCAAAGACCTGGAAGCTATTGAAAAAATCGGCCGAGGTTTTCATTAAAAATGGCCCCCTTTCACTAAAATATTCACCAAAAATACAAATTTCACCCGAATCCAATGCGGACTGCTGTGTCTCGTTCAGCCAGTATAGGACCACGTCTGGGAGAAATTTCGAGTCAATGGGTCCAAAGACCTGGAAGCTATTGAAAAAATCGGCCAAGGTTTTCATGAAAAATGGCAGATTTTCACTAAAATATTCACCAAAAATACAAATTTCACCCAAATCCAATGGGGACTGCTGTGTCTCGTTCAGCCAGTATAGGACCACGTCTGGGAGAAATTTCGAGTCAATGGGTCCAAAGACCTGGAAGCTATTGAAAAAATTGGCCGAGGTTTTCATGAAAAATCGCAGATTTTCACTAAAATATTCACCAAAAATACAAATTTCACCCGAATCCAATGGGGACTGCTGTGTCTCGTTCAGCCAGTATAGGACCACGTCTGGGAGAAATTTCGAGTCAATCGGTCCAAAGACCTGGAAGCTATTGAAAAAATCGGCCGAGGTTTTCATGAATCCAATGGGGACTGCTGTGTCTCGTTCAGCCAGTATAGGACCACGTCTGGGAGAAATTTCGAGTCAATGGGTCCAAAGACCTGGAAGCTATTGAAAAAATCGGCCGAGGTTTTCATGAAAAATGGAAGATTTTCACTAAAATATTCACCAAAAATACAAATTTCACCCGAATCCAATGCGGACTGCTGTGTCTCGTTCAGCCAGTATAGGACCACGTCTGGGAGAAATTTCGAGTCAATCGGTCCAAAGACCTGGAAGCTATTGAAAAAATCGGCCGAGGTTTTCATGAAAAATGGAAGATTTTCACTAAAATATTCACCAAAAATACAAATTTCACCCGAATCCAATGCGGACTGCTGTGTCTCGTTCAGCCAGTATAGGACCACGTCTGGGAGAAATTTCGAGTCAATGGGTCCAAAGACCTGGAAGCTATTGAAAAAATCGGCCAAGGTTTTCATGAAAAATGGCAGATTTTCACTAAAATATTCACCAAAAATACAAATTTCACCCAAATCCAATGGGGACTGCTGTGTCTCGTTCAGCCAGTATAGGACCACGTCTGGGAGAAATTTCGAGTCAATGGGTCCAAAGACCTGGAAGCTATTGAAAAAATTGGCCGAGGTTTTCATGAAAAATGGCAGATTTTCACTAAAATATTCACCAAAAATACAAATTTCACCCGAATCCAATGGGGACTGCTGTGTCTCGTTCAGCCAGTATAGGACCACGTCTGGGAGAAATTTCGAGTCAATCGGTCCAAAGACCTGGAAGCTATTGAAAAAATCGGCCGAGGTTTTCATGAATCCAATGGGGACTGCTGTGTCTCGTTCAGCCAGTATAGGACCACGTCTGGGAGAAATTTCGAGTCAATGGGTCCAAAGACCTGGAAGCTATTGAAAAAATCGGCCGAGGTTTTCATGAAAAATGGAAGATTTTCACTAAAATATTCACCAAAAATACAAATTTCACCCGAATCCAATGCGGACTGCTGTGTCTCGTTCAGCCAGTATAGGACCACGTCTGGGAGAAATTCCGAGTCAATCGGTCCAAAGACCTGGAAGCTATTGAAAAAATCGGCCGAGGTTTTCATGAAAAATGGCCCCCTTTCACTAAAATATTCACCAAAAATACAAATTTCACCCGAATCCAATGCGGACTGCTGTGTCTCGTTCAGATAGTATAGGACCACGTCTGGGAGAAATTTCGAGTCAATGGGTCCAAAGACCTGGAAGCTATTGAAAAAATCGGCCGAGGTTTTCATGAAAAATGGAAGATTTTCACTGAAATATTCACCAAAAATACAAATTTCACCCAAATCCAATGGGGACTGCTGTGTCTCGTTCAGCCAGTATAGGACCACGTCTGGGAGAAATTTCGAGTCAATGGGTCCAAAGACCTGGAAGCTATTGAAAAAATTGGCCGAGGTTTTCATGAAAAATGGCAGATTTTCACTAAAATATTCACCAAAAATACAAATTTCACCCGAATCCAATGGGGACTGCTGTGTCTCGTTCAGCCAGTATAGGACCACGTCTGGGAGAAATTTCGAGTCAATCGGTCCAAAGACCTGGAAGCTATTGAAAAAATCGGCCGAGGTTTTCATGAATCCAATGGGGACTGCTGTGTCTCGTTCAGCCAGTATAGGACCACGTCTGGGAGAAATTTCGAGTCAATGGGTCCAAAGACCTGGAAGCTATTGAAAAAATCGGCCGAGGTTTTCATGAAAAATGGAAGATTTTCACTAAAATATTCACCAAAAATACAAATTTCACCCGAATCCAATGCGGACTGCTGTGTCTCGTTCAGCCAGTATAGGACCACGTCTGGGAGAAATTCCGAGTCAATCGGTCCAAAGACCTGGAAGCTATTGAAAAAATCGGCCGAGGTTTTCATGAAAAATGGCCCCCTTTCACTAAAATATTCACCAAAAATACAAATTTCACCCGAATCCAATGCGGACTGCTGTGTCTCGTTCAGATAGTATAGGACCACGTCTGGGAGAAATTTCGAGTCAATCGGTCCAAAGACCTGGAAGCTATTGAAAAAATCGGCCGAGGTTTTCATGAAAAATGGCCCCCTTTCACTAAAATATTCACCAAAAATACAAATTTCACCCGAATCCAATGGGGACTGCTGTGTCTCGTTCAGCCAGTATAGGACCACGTCTGGGAGAAATTTCGAGTCAATCGGTCCAAAGACCTGGAAGCTATTGAAAAAATCGGCCGAGGTTTTCATGAAAAATGGCCCCCTTTCACTAAAATATTCACCAAAAATACAAATTTCACCCGAATCCAATGCGGACTGCTGTGTCTCGTTCAGCCAGTATAGGACCACGTCTGGGAGAAATTTCGAGTCAATGGGTCCAAAGACCTGGAAGCTATTGAAAAAATCGGCCGAGGTTTTCATGAAAAATGGAAGATTTTCACTAAAATATTCACCAAAAATACAAATTTCACCCGAATCCAATGCGGACTGCTGTGTCTCGTTCAGCCAGTATAGGACCACGTCTGGGAGAAATTCCGAGTCAATCGGTCCAAAGACCTGGAAGCTATTGAAAAAATCGGCCGAGGTTTTCATTAAAAATGGCCCCCTTTCACTAAAATATTCACCAAAAATACAAATTTCACCCGAATCCAATGCGGACTGCTGTGTCTCGTTCAGCCAGTATAGGACCACGTCTGGGAGAAATTTCGAGTCAATGGGTCCAAAGACCTGGAAGCTATTGAAAAAATCGGCCAAGGTTTTCATGAAAAATGGCAGATTTTCACTAAAATATTCACCAAAAATACAAATTTCACCCAAATCCAATGGGGACTGCTGTGTCTCGTTCAGCCAGTATAGGACCACGTCTGGGAGAAATTTCGAGTCAATGGGTCCAAAGACCTGGAAGCTATTGAAAAAATTGGCCGAGGTTTTCATGAAAAATCGCAGATTTTCACTAAAATATTCACCAAAAATACAAATTTCACCCGAATCCAATGGGGACTGCTGTGTCTCGTTCAGCCAGTATAGGACCACGTCTGGGAGAAATTTCGAGTCAATCGGTCCAAAGACCTGGAAGCTATTGAAAAAATCGGCCGAGGTTTTCATGAATCCAATGGGGACTGCTGTGTCTCGTTCAGCCAGTATAGGACCACGTCTGGGAGAAATTTCGAGTCAATGGGTCCAAAGACCTGGAAGCTATTGAAAAAATCGGCCGAGGTTTTCATGAAAAATGGAAGATTTTCACTAAAATATTCACCAAAAATACAAATTTCACCCGAATCCAATGCGGACTGCTGTGTCTCGTTCAGCCAGTATAGGACCACGTCTGGGAGAAATTTCGAGTCAATCGGTCCAAAGACCTGGAAGCTATTGAAAAAATCGGCCGAGGTTTTCATGAAAAATGGAAGATTTTCACTAAAATATTCACCAAAAATACAAATTTCACCCGAATCCAATGCGGACTGCTGTGTCTCGTTCAGCCAGTATAGGACCACGTCTGGGAGAAATTTCGAGTCAATGGGTCCAAAGACCTGGAAGCTATTGAAAAAATCGGCCAAGGTTTTCATGAAAAATGGCAGATTTTCACTAAAATATTCACCAAAAATACAAATTTCACCCAAATCCAATGGGGACTGCTGTGTCTCGTTCAGCCAGTATAGGACCACGTCTGGGAGAAATTTCGAGTCAATGGGTCCAAAGACCTGGAAGCTATTGAAAAAATTGGCCGAGGTTTTCATGAAAAATGGCAGATTTTCACTAAAATATTCACCAAAAATACAAATTTCACCCGAATCCAATGGGGACTGCTGTGTCTCGTTCAGCCAGTATAGGACCACGTCTGGGAGAAATTTCGAGTCAATCGGTCCAAAGACCTGGAAGCTATTGAAAAAATCGGCCGAGGTTTTCATGAATCCAATGGGGACTGCTGTGTCTCGTTCAGCCAGTATAGGACCACGTCTGGGAGAAATTTCGAGTCAATGGGTCCAAAGACCTGGAAGCTATTGAAAAAATCGGCCGAGGTTTTCATGAAAAATGGAAGATTTTCACTAAAATATTCACCAAAAATACAAATTTCACCCGAATCCAATGCGGACTGCTGTGTCTCGTTCAGCCAGTATAGGACCACGTCTGGGAGAAATTCCGAGTCAATCGGTCCAAAGACCTGGAAGCTATTGAAAAAATCGGCCGAGGTTTTCATGAAAAATGGCCCCCTTTCACTAAAATATTCACCAAAAATACAAATTTCACCCGAATCCAATGCGGACTGCTGTGTCTCGTTCAGATAGTATAGGACCACGTCTGGGAGAAATTTCGAGTCAATGGGTCCAAAGACCTGGAAGCTATTGAAAAAATCGGCCGAGGTTTTCATGAAAAATGGAAGATTTTCACTGAAATATTCACCAAAAATACAAATTTCACCCAAATCCAATGGGGACTGCTGTGTCTCGTTCAGCCAGTATAGGACCACGTCTGGGAGAAATTTCGAGTCAATGGGTCCAAAGACCTGGAAGCTATTGAAAAAATTGGCCGAGGTTTTCATGAAAAATGGCAGATTTTCACTAAAATATTCACCAAAAATACAAATTTCACCCGAATCCAATGGGGACTGCTGTGTCTCGTTCAGCCAGTATAGGACCACGTCTGGGAGAAATTTCGAGTCAATCGGTCCAAAGACCTGGAAGCTATTGAAAAAATCGGCCGAGGTTTTCATGAATCCAATGGGGACTGCTGTGTCTCGTTCAGCCAGTATAGGACCACGTCTGGGAGAAATTTCGAGTCAATGGGTCCAAAGACCTGGAAGCTATTGAAAAAATCGGCCGAGGTTTTCATGAAAAATGGAAGATTTTCACTAAAATATTCACCAAAAATACAAATTTCACCCGAATCCAATGCGGACTGCTGTGTCTCGTTCAGCCAGTATAGGACCACGTCTGGGAGAAATTCCGAGTCAATCGGTCCAAAGACCTGGAAGCTATTGAAAAAATCGGCCGAGGTTTTCATGAAAAATGGCCCCCTTTCACTAAAATATTCACCAAAAATACAAATTTCACCCGAATCCAATGCGGACTGCTGTGTCTCGTTCAGATAGTATAGGACCACGTCTGGGAGAAATTTCGAGTCAATCGGTCCAAAGACCTGGAAGCTATTGAAAAAATCGGCCGAGGTTTTCATGAAAAATGGCCCCCTTTCACTAAAATATTCACCAAAAATACAAATTTCACCCGAATCCAATGGGGACTGCTGTGTCTCGTTCAGCCAGTATAGGACCACGTCTGGGAGAAATTTCGAGTCAATCGGTCCAAAGACCTGGAAGCTATTGAAAAAATCGGCCGAGGTTTTCATGAAAAATGGCCCCCTTTCACTAAAATATTCACCAAAAATACAAATTTCACCCGAATCCAATGCGGACTGCTGTGTCTCGTTCAGCCAGTATAGGACCACGTCTGGGAGAAATTTCGAGTCAATGGGTCCAAAGACCTGGAAGCTATTGAAAAAATCGGCCGAGGTTTTCATGAAAAATGGAAGATTTTCACTAAAATATTCACCAAAAATACAAATTTCACCCGAATCCAATGCGGACTGCTGTGTCTCGTTCAGCCAGTATAGGACCACGTCTGGGAGAAATTCCGAGTCAATCGGTCCAAAGACCTGGAAGCTATTGAAAAAATCGGCCGAGGTTTTCATTAAAAATGGCCCCCTTTCACTAAAATATTCACCAAAAATACAAATTTCACCCGAATCCAATGCGGACTGCTGTGTCTCGTTCAGCCAGTATAGGACCACGTCTGGGAGAAATTTCGAGTCAATGGGTCCAAAGACCTGGAAGCTATTGAAAAAATCGGCCAAGGTTTTCATGAAAAATGGCAGATTTTCACTAAAATATTCACCAAAAATACAAATTTCACCCAAATCCAATGGGGACTGCTGTGTCTCGTTCAGCCAGTATAGGACCACGTCTGGGAGAAATTTCGAGTCAATGGGTCCAAAGACCTGGAAGCTATTGAAAAAATTGGCCGAGGTTTTCATGAAAAATCGCAGATTTTCACTAAAATATTCACCAAAAATACAAATTTCACCCGAATCCAATGGGGACTGCTGTGTCTCGTTCAGCCAGTATAGGACCACGTCTGGGAGAAATTTCGAGTCAATCGGTCCAAAGACCTGGAAGCTATTGAAAAAATCGGCCGAGGTTTTCATGAATCCAATGGGGACTGCTGTGTCTCGTTCAGCCAGTATAGGACCACGTCTGGGAGAAATTTCGAGTCAATGGGTCCAAAGACCTGGAAGCTATTGAAAAAATCGGCCGAGGTTTTCATGAAAAATGGAAGATTTTCACTAAAATATTCACCAAAAATACAAATTTCACCCGAATCCAATGCGGACTGCTGTGTCTCGTTCAGCCAGTATAGGACCACGTCTGGGAGAAATTTCGAGTCAATCGGTCCAAAGACCTGGAAGCTATTGAAAAAATCGGCCGAGGTTTTCATGAAAAATGGAAGATTTTCACTAAAATATTCACCAAAAATACAAATTTCACCCGAATCCAATGCGGACTGCTGTGTCTCGTTCAGCCAGTATAGGACCACGTCTGGGAGAAATTTCGAGTCAATGGGTCCAAAGACCTGGAAGCTATTGAAAAAATCGGCCAAGGTTTTCATGAAAAATGGCAGATTTTCACTAAAATATTCACCAAAAATACAAATTTCACCCAAATCCAATGGGGACTGCTGTGTCTCGTTCAGCCAGTATAGGACCACGTCTGGGAGAAATTTCGAGTCAATGGGTCCAAAGACCTGGAAGCTATTGAAAAAATTGGCCGAGGTTTTCATGAAAAATGGCAGATTTTCACTAAAATATTCACCAAAAATACAAATTTCACCCGAATCCAATGGGGACTGCTGTGTCTCGTTCAGCCAGTATAGGACCACGTCTGGGAGAAATTTCGAGTCAATCGGTCCAAAGACCTGGAAGCTATTGAAAAAATCGGCCGAGGTTTTCATGAATCCAATGGGGACTGCTGTGTCTCGTTCAGCCAGTATAGGACCACGTCTGGGAGAAATTTCGAGTCAATGGGTCCAAAGACCTGGAAGCTATTGAAAAAATCGGCCGAGGTTTTCATGAAAAATGGAAGATTTTCACTAAAATATTCACCAAAAATACAAATTTCACCCGAATCCAATGCGGACTGCTGTGTCTCGTTCAGCCAGTATAGGACCACGTCTGGGAGAAATTCCGAGTCAATCGGTCCAAAGACCTGGAAGCTATTGAAAAAATCGGCCGAGGTTTTCATGAAAAATGGCCCCCTTTCACTAAAATATTCACCAAAAATACAAATTTCACCCGAATCCAATGCGGACTGCTGTGTCTCGTTCAGATAGTATAGGACCACGTCTGGGAGAAATTTCGAGTCAATGGGTCCAAAGACCTGGAAGCTATTGAAAAAATCGGCCGAGGTTTTCATGAAAAATGGAAGATTTTCACTGAAATATTCACCAAAAATACAAATTTCACCCAAATCCAATGGGGACTGCTGTGTCTCGTTCAGCCAGTATAGGACCACGTCTGGGAGAAATTTCGAGTCAATGGGTCCAAAGACCTGGAAGCTATTGAAAAAATTGGCCGAGGTTTTCATGAAAAATGGCAGATTTTCACTAAAATATTCACCAAAAATACAAATTTCACCCGAATCCAATGGGGACTGCTGTGTCTCGTTCAGCCAGTATAGGACCACGTCTGGGAGAAATTTCGAGTCAATCGGTCCAAAGACCTGGAAGCTATTGAAAAAATCGGCCGAGGTTTTCATGAATCCAATGGGGACTGCTGTGTCTCGTTCAGCCAGTATAGGACCACGTCTGGGAGAAATTTCGAGTCAATGGGTCCAAAGACCTGGAAGCTATTGAAAAAATCGGCCGAGGTTTTCATGAAAAATGGAAGATTTTCACTAAAATATTCACCAAAAATACAAATTTCACCCGAATCCAATGCGGACTGCTGTGTCTCGTTCAGCCAGTATAGGACCACGTCTGGGAGAAATTCCGAGTCAATCGGTCCAAAGACCTGGAAGCTATTGAAAAAATCGGCCGAGGTTTTCATGAAAAATGGCCCCCTTTCACTAAAATATTCACCAAAAATACAAATTTCACCCGAATCCAATGCGGACTGCTGTGTCTCGTTCAGATAGTATAGGACCACGTCTGGGAGAAATTTCGAGTGAATGGGTCCAAAGACCTGGAAGCTATTGAAAAAATCGGCCGAGGTTTTCATGAAAAATGGAAGATTTTCACTAAAATATTCACCAAAAATACAAATTTCACCCGAATCCAATGCGGACTGCTGTGTCTCGTTCAGCCAGTATAGGACCACGTCTGGGAGAAATTTCGAGTCAATCGGTCCAAAGACCTGGAAGCTATTGAAAAAATCGGCCGAGGTTTTCATGAAAAATGGAAGATTTTCACTAAAATATTCACCAAAAATACAAATTTCACCCGAATCCAATGCGGACTGCTGTGTCTCGTTCAGCCAGTATAGGACCACGTCTGGGAGAAATTTCGAGTCAATCGGTCCAAAGACCTGGAAGCTATTGAAAAAATCGGCCGAGGTTTTCATTAAAAATGGCCCCCTTTCACTAAAATATTCACCAAAAATACAAATTTCACCCGAATCCAATGCGGACTGCTGTGTCTCGTTCAGCCAGTATAGGACCACGTCTGGGAGAAATTTCGAGTCAATGGGTCCAAAGACCTGGAAGCTATTGAAAAAATCGGCCAAGGTTTTCATGAAAAATGGCAGATTTTCACTAAAATATTCACCAAAAATACAAATTTCACCCAAATCCAATGGGGACTGCTGTGTCTCGTTCAGCCAGTATAGGACCACGTCTGGGAGAAATTTCGAGTCAATGGGTCCAAAGACCTGGAAGCTATTGAAAAAATTGGCCGAGGTTTTCATGAAAAATCGCAGATTTTCACTAAAATATTCACCAAAAATACAAATTTCACCCGAATCCAATGGGGACTGCTGTGTCTCGTTCAGCCAGTATAGGACCACGTCTGGGAGAAATTTCAAGTCAATCGGTCCAAAGACCTGGAAGCTATTGAAAAAATCGGCCGAGGTTTTCATGAATCCAATGGGGACTGCTGTGTCTCGTTCAGCCAGTATAGGACCACGTCTGGGAGAAATTTCGAGTCAATGGGTCCAAAGACCTGGAAGCTATTGAAAAAATCGGCCGAGGTTTTCATGAAAAATGGAAGATTTTCACTAAAATATTCACCAAAAATACAAATTTCACCCGAATCCAATGCGGACTGCTGTGTCTCGTTCAGCCAGTATAGGACCACGTCTGGGAGAAATTTCGAGTCAATCGGTCCAAAGACCTGGAAGCTATTGAAAAAATCGGCCGAGGTTTTCATGAAAAATGGAAGATTTTCACTAAAATATTCACCAAAAATACAAATTTCACCCGAATCCAATGCGGACTGCTGTGTCTCGTTCAGCCAGTATAGGACCACGTCTGGGAGAAATTTCGAGTCAATGGGTCCAAAGACCTGGAAGCTATTGAAAAAATCGGCCAAGGTTTTCATGAAAAATGGCAGATTTTCACTAAAATATTCACCAAAAATACAAATTTCACCCAAATCCAATGGGGACTGCTGTGTCTCGTTCAGCCAGTATAGGACCACGTCTGGGAGAAATTTCGAGTCAATGGGTCCAAAGACCTGGAAGCTATTGAAAAAATTGGCCGAGGTTTTCATGAAAAATGGCAGATTTTCACTAAAATATTCACCAAAAATACAAATTTCACCCGAATCCAATGGGGACTGCTGTGTCTCGTTCAGCCAGTATAGGACCACGTCTGGGAGAAATTTCGAGTCAATCGGTCCAAAGACCTGGAAGCTATTGAAAAAATCGGCCGAGGTTTTCATGAATCCAATGGGGACTGCTGTGTCTCGTTCAGCCAGTATAGGACCACGTCTGGGAGAAATTTCGAGTCAATGGGTCCAAAGACCTGGAAGCTATTGAAAAAATCGGCCGAGGTTTTCATGAAAAATGGAAGATTTTCACTAAAATATTCACCAAAAATACAAATTTCACCCGAATCCAATGCGGACTGCTGTGTCTCGTTCAGCCAGTATAGGACCACGTCTGGGAGAAATTCCGAGTCAATCGGTCCAAAGACCTGGAAGCTATTGAAAAAATCGGCCGAGGTTTTCATGAAAAATGGCCCCCTTTCACTAAAATATTCACCAAAAATACAAATTTCACCCGAATCCAATGCGGACTGCTGTGTCTCGTTCAGATAGTATAGGACCACGTCTGGGAGAAATTTCGAGTCAATGGGTCCAAAGACCTGGAAGCTATTGAAAAAATCGGCCGAGGTTTTCATGAAAAATGGAAGATTTTCACTGAAATATTCACCAAAAATACAAATTTCACCCAAATCCAATGGGGACTGCTGTGTCTCGTTCAGCCAGTATAGGACCACGTCTGGGAGAAATTTCGAGTCAATGGGTCCAAAGACCTGGAAGCTATTGAAAAAATTGGCCGAGGTTTTCATGAAAAATGGCAGATTTTCACTAAAATATTCACCAAAAATACAAATTTCACCCGAATCCAATGGGGACTGCTGTGTCTCGTTCAGCCAGTATAGGACCACGTCTGGGAGAAATTTCGAGTCAATCGGTCCAAAGACCTGGAAGCTATTGAAAAAATCGGCCGAGGTTTTCATGAATCCAATGGGGACTGCTGTGTCTCGTTCAGCCAGTATAGGACCACGTCTGGGAGAAATTTCGAGTCAATGGGTCCAAAGACCTGGAAGCTATTGAAAAAATCGGCCGAGGTTTTCATGAAAAATGGAAGATTTTCACTAAAATATTCACCAAAAATACAAATTTCACCCGAATCCAATGCGGACTGCTGTGTCTCGTTCAGCCAGTATAGGACCACGTCTGGGAGAAATTCCGAGTCAATCGGTCCAAAGACCTGGAAGCTATTGAAAAAATCGGCCGAGGTTTTCATGAAAAATGGCCCCCTTTCACTAAAATATTCACCAAAAATACAAATTTCACCCGAATCCAATGCGGACTGCTGTGTCTCGTTCAGCCAGTATAGGACCACGTCTGGGAGAAATTTCGAGTCAATCGGTCCAAAGACCTGGAAGCTATTGAAAAAATCGGCCGAGGTTTTCATGAAAAATGGAAGATTTTCACTAAAATATTCACCAAAAATACAAATTTCACCCGAATCCAATGCGGACTGCTGTGTCTCGTTCAGCCAGTATAGGACCACGTCTGGGAGAAATTTCGAGTCAATCGGTCCAAAGACCTGGAAGCTATTGAAAAAATCGGCCGAGGTTTTCATTAAAAATGGCCCCCTTTCACTAAAATATTCACCAAAAATACAAATTTCACCCGAATCCAATGCGGACTGCTGTGTCTCGTTCAGCCAGTATAGGACCACGTCTGGGAGAAATTTCGAGTCAATGGGTCCAAAGACCTGGAAGCTATTGAAAAAATCGGCCAAGGTTTTCATGAAAAATGGCAGATTTTCACTAAAATATTCACCAAAAATACAAATTTCACCCAAATCCAATGGGGACTGCTGTGTCTCGTTCAGCCAGTATAGGACCACGTCTGGGAGAAATTTCGAGTCAATGGGTCCAAAGACCTGGAAGCTATTGAAAAAATTGGCCGAGGTTTTCATGAAAAATGGCAGATTTTCACTAAAATATTCACCAAAAATACAAATTTCACCCGAATCCAATGGGGACTGCTGTGTCTCGTTCAGCCAGTATAGGACCACGTCTGGGAGAAATTTCGAGTCAATCGGTCCAAAGACCTGGAAGCTATTGAAAAAATCGGCCGAGGTTTTCATGAATCCAATGGGGACTGCTGTGTCTCGTTCAGCCAGTATAGGACCACGTCTGGGAGAAATTTCGAGTCAATGGGTCCAAAGACCTGGAAGCTATTGAAAAAATCGGCCGAGGTTTTCATGAAAAATGGAAGATTTTCACTAAAATATTCACCAAAAATACAAATTTCACCCGAATCCAATGCGGACTGCTGTGTCTCGTTCAGCCAGTATAGGACCACGTCTGGGAGAAATTCCGAGTCAATCGGTCCAAAGACCTGGAAGCTATTGAAAAAATCGGCCGAGGTTTTCATGAAAAATGGCCCCCTTTCACTAAAATATTCACCAAAAATACAAATTTCACCCGAATCCAATGCGGACTGCTGTGTCTCGTTCAGATAGTATAGGACCACGTCTGGGAGAAATTTCGAGTCAATGGGTCCAAAGACCTGGAAGCTATTGAAAAAATCGGCCGAGGTTTTCATGAAAAATGGAAGATTTTCACTGAAATATTCACCAAAAATACAAATTTCACCCAAATCCAATGGGGACTGCTGTGTCTCGTTCAGCCAGTATAGGACCACGTCTGGGAGAAATTTCGAGTCAATGGGTCCAAAGACCTGGAAGCTATTGAAAAAATTGGCCGAGGTTTTCATGAAAAATGGCAGATTTTCACTAAAATATTCACCAAAAATACAAATTTCACCCAAATCCAATGGGGACTGCTGTGTCTCGTTCAGCCAGTATAGGACCACGTCTGGGAGAAATTTCGAGTCAATCGGTCCAAAGACCTGGAAGCTATTGAAAAAATCGGCCGAGGTTTTCATGAATCCAATGGGGACTGCTGTGTCTCGTTCAGCCAGTATAGGACCACGTCTGGGAGAAATTTCGAGTCAATGGGTCCAAAGACCTGGAAGCTATTGAAAAAATCGGCCGAGGTTTTCATGAAAAATGGAAGATTTTCACTAAAATATTCACCAAAAATACAAATTTCACCCGAATCCAATGCGGACTGCTGTGTCTCGTTCAGCCAGTATAGGACCACGTCTGGGAGAAATTCCGAGTCAATCGGTCCAAAGACCTGGAAGCTATTGAAAAAATCGGCCGAGGTTTTCATGAAAAATGGCCCCCTTTCACTAAAATATTCACCAAAAATACAAATTTCACCCGAATCCAATGCGGACTGCTGTGTCTCGTTCAGATAGTATAGGACCACGTCTGGGAGAAATTTCGAGTCAATGGGTCCAAAGACCTGGAAGCTATTGAAAAAATCGGCCGAGGTTTTCATGAAAAATGGAAGATTTTCACTAAAATATTCACCAAAAATACAAATTTCACCCGAATCCAATGCGGACTGCTGTGTCTCGTTCAGCCAGTATAGGACCACGTCTGGGAGAAATTTCGAGTCAATCGGTCCAAAGACCTGGAAGCTATTGAAAAAATCGGCCGAGGTTTTCATGAAAAATGGAAGATTTTCACTAAAATATTCACCAAAAATACAAATTTCACCCGAATCCAATGCGGACTGCTGTGTCTCGTTCAGCCAGTATAGGACCACGTCTGGGAGAAATTTCGAGTCAATCGGTCCAAAGACCTGGAAGCTATTGAAAAAATCGGCCGAGGTTTTCATTAAAAATGGCCCCCTTTCACTAAAATATTCACCAAAAATACAAATTTCACCCGAATCCAATGCGGACTGCTGTGTCTCGTTCAGCCAGTATAGGACCACGTCTGGGAGAAATTTCGAGTCAATGGGTCCAAAGACCTGGAAGCTATTGAAAAAATCGGCCAAGGTTTTCATGAAAAATGGCAGATTTTCACTAAAATATTCACCAAAAATACAAATTTCACCCAAATCCAATGGGGACTGCTGTGTCTCGTTCAGCCAGTATAGGACCACGTCTGGGAGAAATTTCGAGTCAATGGGTCCAAAGACCTGGAAGCTATTGAAAAAATTGGCCGAGGTTTTCATGAAAAATGGCAGATTTTCACTAAAATATTCACCAAAAATACAAATTTCACCCGAATCCAATGGGGACTGCTGTGTCTCGTTCAGCCAGTATAGGACCACGTCTGGGAGAAATTTCGAGTCAATCGGTCCAAAGACCTGGAAGCTATTGAAAAAATCGGCCGAGGTTTTCATGAATCCAATGGGGACTGCTGTGTCTCGTTCAGCCAGTATAGGACCACGTCTGGGAGAAATTTCGAGTCAATGGGTCCAAAGACCTGGAAGCTATTGAAAAAATCGGCCGAGGTTTTCATGAAAAATGGCCCCCTTTCACTAAAATATTCACCAAAAATACAAATTTCACCCGAATCCAATGGGGACTGCTGTGTCTCGTTCAGCCAGTATAGGACCACGTCTGGGAGAAATTTCGAGTCAATGGGTCCAAAGACCTGGAAGCTATTGAAAAAATCGGCCGAGGTTTTCATGAAAAATGGCCCCCTTTCACTAAAATATTCACCAAAAATACAAATTTCACCCGAATCCAATGCGGACTGCTGTGTCTCGTTCAGATAGTATAGGACCACGTCTGGGAGAAATTTCGAGTCAATCGGTCCAAAGACCTGGAAGCTATTGAAAAAATCGGCCGAGGTTTTCATGAAAAATGGCCCCCTTTCACTAAAATATTCACCAAAAATACAAATTTCACCCGAATCCAATGGGGACTGCTGTGTCTCGTTCAGCCAGTATAGGACCACGTCTGGGAGAAATTTCGAGTCAATCGGTCCAAAGACCTGGAAGCTATTGAAAAAATCGGCCGAGGTTTTCATGAAAAATGGCCCCCTTTCACTAAAATATTCACCAAAAATACAAATTTCACCCGAATCCAATGCGGACTGCTGTGTCTCGTTCAGATAGTATAGGACCACGTCTGGGAGAAATTTCGAGTCAATCGGTCCAAAGACCTGGAAGCTATTGAAAAAATCGGCCGAGGTTTTCATGAATCCAATGGGGACTGCTGTGTCTCGTTCAGCCAGTATAGGACCACGTCTGGGAGAAATTTCGAGTCAATGGGTCCAAAGACCTGGAAGCTATTGAAAAAATCGGCCGAGGTTTTCATGAAAAATGGCCCCCTTTCACTAAAATATTCACCAAAAATACAAATTTCACCCGAATCCAATGGGGACTGCTGTGTCTCGTTCAGCCAGTATAGGACCACGTCTGGGAGAAATTTCGAGTCAATGGGTCCAAAGACCTGGAAGCTATTGAAAAAATCGGCCGAGGTTTTCATGAAAAATGGCCCCCTTTCACTAAAATATTCACCAAAAATACAAATTTCACCCGAATCCAATGGGGACTGCTGTGTCTCGTTCAGCCAGTATAGGACCACGTCTGGGAGAAATTTCGAGTCAATGGGTCCAAAGACCTGGAAGCTATTGAAAAAATCGGCCGAGGTTTTCATGAAAAATGGCCCCCTTTCACTAAAATATTCACCAAAAATACAAATTTCACCCGAATCCAATGCGGACTGCTGTGTCTCGTTCAGCCAGTATAGGACCACGTCTGGGAGAAATTCCGAGTCAATCGGTCCAAAGACCTGGAAGCTATTGAAAAAATCGGCCGAGGTTTTCATGAAAAATGGCCCCCTTTCACTAAAATATTCACCAAAAATACAAATTTCACCCGAATCCAATGCGGACTGCTGTGTCTCGTTCAGCCAGTATAGGACCACGTCTGGGAGAAATTTCGAGTCAATCGGTCCAAAGACCTGGAAGCTATTGAAAAAATCGGCCGAGGTTTTCATGAAAAATGGAAGATTTTCACTAAAATATTCACCAAAAATACAAATTTCACCCGAATCCAATGCGGACTGCTGTGTCTCGTTCAGCCAGTATAGGACCACGTCTGGGAGAAATTTCGAGTCAATCGGTCCAAAGACCTGGAAGCTATTGAAAAAATCGGCCGAGGTTTTCATTAAAAATGGCCCCCTTTCACTAAAATATTCACCAAAAATACAAATTTCACCCGAATCCAATGCGGACTGCTGTGTCTCGTTCAGCCAGTATAGGACCACGTCTGGGAGAAATTTCGAGTCAATGGGTCCAAAGACCTGGAAGCTATTGAAAAAATCGGCCAAGGTTTTCATGAAAAATGGCAGATTTTCACTAAAATATTCACCAAAAATACAAATTTCACCCAAATCCAATGGGGACTGCTGTGTCTCGTTCAGCCAGTATAGGACCACGTCTGGGAGAAATTTCGAGTCAATGGGTCCAAAGACCTGGAAGCTATTGAAAAAATTGGCCGAGGTTTTCATGAAAAATGGCAGATTTTCACTAAAATATTCACCAAAAATACAAATTTCACCCGAATCCAATGGGGACTGCTGTGTCTCGTTCAGCCAGTATAGGACCACGTCTGGGAGAAATTTCGAGTCAATCGGTCCAAAGACCTGGAAGCTATTGAAAAAATCGGCCGAGGTTTTCATGAATCCAATGGGGACTGCTGTGTCTCGTTCAGCCAGTATAGGACCACGTCTGGGAGAAATTTCGAGTCAATGGGTCCAAAGACCTGGAAGCTATTGAAAAAATCGGCCGAGGTTTTCATGAAAAATGGAAGATTTTCACTAAAATATTCACCAAAAATACAAATTTCACCCGAATCCAATGCGGACTGCTGTGTCTCGTTCAGCCAGTATAGGACCACGTCTGGGAGAAATTCCGAGTCAATCGGTCCAAAGACCTGGAAGCTATTGAAAAAATCGGCCGAGGTTTTCATGAAAAATGGCCCCCTTTCACTAAAATATTCACCAAAAATACAAATTTCACCCGAATCCAATGCGGACTGCTGTGTCTCGTTCAGATAGTATAGGACCACGTCTGGGAGAAATTTCGAGTCAATGGGTCCAAAGACCTGGAAGCTATTGAAAAAATCGGCCGAGGTTTTCATGAAAAATGGAAGATTTTCACTGAAATATTCACCAAAAATACAAATTTCACCCAAATCCAATGGGGACTGCTGTGTCTCGTTCAGCCAGTATAGGACCACGTCTGGGAGAAATTTCGAGTCAATGGGTCCAAAGACCTGGAAGCTATTGAAAAAATTGGCCGAGGTTTTCATGAAAAATGGCAGATTTTCACTAAAATATTCACCAAAAATACAAATTTCACCCAAATCCAATGGGGACTGCTGTGTCTCGTTCAGCCAGTATAGGACCACGTCTGGGAGAAATTTCGAGTCAATCGGTCCAAAGACCTGGAAGCTATTGAAAAAATCGGCCGAGGTTTTCATGAATCCAATGGGGACTGCTGTGTCTCGTTCAGCCAGTATAGGACCACGTCTGGGAGAAATTTCGAGTCAATGGGTCCAAAGACCTGGAAGCTATTGAAAAAATCGGCCGAGGTTTTCATGAAAAATGGAAGATTTTCACTAAAATATTCACCAAAAATACAAATTTCACCCGAATCCAATGCGGACTGCTGTGTCTCGTTCAGCCAGTATAGGACCACGTCTGGGAGAAATTCCGAGTCAATCGGTCCAAAGACCTGGAAGCTATTGAAAAAATCGGCCGAGGTTTTCATGAAAAATGGCCCCCTTTCACTAAAATATTCACCAAAAATACAAATTTCACCCGAATCCAATGCGGACTGCTGTGTCTCGTTCAGATAGTATAGGACCACGTCTGGGAGAAATTTCGAGTCAATGGGTCCAAAGACCTGGAAGCTATTGAAAAAATCGGCCGAGGTTTTCATGAAAAATGGAAGATTTTCACTAAAATATTCACCAAAAATACAAATTTCACCCGAATCCAATGCGGACTGCTGTGTCTCGTTCAGCCAGTATAGGACCACGTCTGGGAGAAATTTCGAGTCAATCGGTCCAAAGACCTGGAAGCTATTGAAAAAATCGGCCGAGGTTTTCATGAAAAATGGAAGATTTTCACTAAAATATTCACCAAAAATACAAATTTCACCCGAATCCAATGCGGACTGCTGTGTCTCGTTCAGCCAGTATAGGACCACGTCTGGGAGAAATTTCGAGTCAATCGGTCCAAAGACCTGGAAGCTATTGAAAAAATCGGCCGAGGTTTTCATTAAAAATGGCCCCCTTTCACTAAAATATTCACCAAAAATACAAATTTCACCCGAATCCAATGCGGACTGCTGTGTCTCGTTCAGCCAGTATAGGACCACGTCTGGGAGAAATTTCGAGTCAATGGGTCCAAAGACCTGGAAGCTATTGAAAAAATCGGCCAAGGTTTTCATGAAAAATGGCAGATTTTCACTAAAATATTCACCAAAAATACAAATTTCACCCAAATCCAATGGGGACTGCTGTGTCTCGTTCAGCCAGTATAGGACCACGTCTGGGAGAAATTTCGAGTCAATGGGTCCAAAGACCTGGAAGCTATTGAAAAAATTGGCCGAGGTTTTCATGAAAAATGGCAGATTTTCACTAAAATATTCACCAAAAATACAAATTTCACCCGAATCCAATGGGGACTGCTGTGTCTCGTTCAGCCAGTATAGGACCACGTCTGGGAGAAATTTCGAGTCAATCGGTCCAAAGACCTGGAAGCTATTGAAAAAATCGGCCGAGGTTTTCATGAATCCAATGGGGACTGCTGTGTCTCGTTCAGCCAGTATAGGACCACGTCTGGGAGAAATTTCGAGTCAATGGGTCCAAAGACCTGGAAGCTATTGAAAAAATCGGCCGAGGTTTTCATGAAAAATGGCCCCCTTTCACTAAAATATTCACCAAAAATACAAATTTCACCCGAATCCAATGGGGACTGCTGTGTCTCGTTCAGCCAGTATAGGACCACGTCTGGGAGAAATTTCGAGTCAATGGGTCCAAAGACCTGGAAGCTATTGAAAAAATCGGCCGAGGTTTTCATGAAAAATGGCCCCCTTTCACTAAAATATTCACCAAAAATACAAATTTCACCCGAATCCAATGCGGACTGCTGTGTCTCGTTCAGATAGTATAGGACCACGTCTGGGAGAAATTTCGAGTCAATCGGTCCAAAGACCTGGAAGCTATTGAAAAAATCGGCCGAGGTTTTCATGAAAAATGGCCCCCTTTCACTAAAATATTCACCAAAAATACAAATTTCACCCGAATCCAATGGGGACTGCTGTGTCTCGTTCAGCCAGTATAGGACCACGTCTGGGAGAAATTTCGAGTCAATCGGTCCAAAGACCTGGAAGCTATTGAAAAAATCGGCCGAGGTTTTCATGAAAAATGGCCCCCTTTCACTAAAATATTCACCAAAAATACAAATTTCACCCGAATCCAATGCGGACTGCTGTGTCTCGTTCAGATAGTATAGGACCACGTCTGGGAGAAATTTCGAGTCAATCGGTCCAAAGACCTGGAAGCTATTGAAAAAATCGGCCGAGGTTTTCATGAATCCAATGGGGACTGCTGTGTCTCGTTCAGCCAGTATAGGACCACGTCTGGGAGAAATTTCGAGTCAATGGGTCCAAAGACCTGGAAGCTATTGAAAAAATCGGCCGAGGTTTTCATGAAAAATGGCCCCCTTTCACTAAAATATTCACCAAAAATACAAATTTCACCCGAATCCAATGGGGACTGCTGTGTCTCGTTCAGCCAGTATAGGACCACGTCTGGGAGAAATTTCGAGTCAATGGGTCCAAAGACCTGGAAGCTATTGAAAAAATCGGCCGAGGTTTTCATGAAAAATGGCCCCCTTTCACTAAAATATTCACCAAAAATACAAATTTCACCCGAATCCAATGGGGACTGCTGTGTCTCGTTCAGCCAGTATAGGACCACGTCTGGGAGAAATTTCGAGTCAATGGGTCCAAAGACCTGGAAGCTATTGAAAAAATCGGCCGAGGTTTTCATGAAAAATGGCCCCCTTTCACTAAAATATTCACCAAAAATACAAATTTCACCCGAATCCAATGCGGACTGCTGTGTCTCGTTCAGCCAGTATAGGACCACGTCTGGGAGAAATTCCGAGTCAATCGGTCCAAAGACCTGGAAGCTATTGAAAAAATCGGCCGAGGTTTTCATGAAAAATGGCCCCCTTTCACTAAAATATTCACCAAAAATACAAATTTCACCCGAATCCAATGCGGACTGCTGTGTCTCGTTCAGATAGTATAGGACCACGTCTGGGAGAAATTTCGAGTCAATCGGTCCAAAGACCTGGAAGCTATTGAAAAAATCGGCCGAGGTTTTCATGAAAAATGGCCCCCTTTCACTAAAATATTCACCAAAAATACAAATTTCACCCGAATCCAATGGGGACTGCTGTGTCTCGTTCAGCCAGTATAGGACCACGTCTGGGAGAAATTTCGAGTCAATCGGTCCAAAGACCTGGAAGCTATTGAAAAAATCGGCCGAGGTTTTCATGAAAAATGGCCCCCTTTCACTAAAATATTCACCAAAAATACAAATTTCACCCGAATCCAATGCGGACTGCTGTGTCTCGTTCAGCCAGTATAGGACCACGTCTGGGAGAAATTTCGAGTCAATGGGTCCAAAGACCTGGAAGCTATTGAAAAAAATCGGCCGAGGTTTTCATGAAAAATGGCCCCCTTTCACTAAAATATTCACCAAAAATACAAATTTCACCCGAATCCAATGTGGACTGCTGTGTCTCGTTCAGATAGTATAGGACCACGTCTGGGAGAAATTTCGAGTCAATCGGTCCAAAGACCTGGAAGCTATTGAAAAAATCGGCCGAGGTTTTCATGAAAAATGGCCCCCTTTCACTAAAATATTCACCAAAAATACAAATTTCACCCGAATCCAATGGGGACTGCTGTGTCTCGTTCAGCCAGTATAGGACCACGTCTGGGAGAAATTTCGAGTCAATCGGTCCAAAGACCTGGAAGCTATTGAAAAAATCGGCCGAGGTTTTCATGAAAAATGGCCCCCTTTCACTAAAATATTCACCAAAAATACAAATTTCACCCGAATCCAATGGGACTGCTGTGTCTCGTTCAGCCAGTATAGGACCACGTCTGGGAGAAATTTCGAGTCAATGGGTCCAAAGACCTGGAAGCTATTGAAAAAATCGGCCGAGGTTTTCATGAAAAATGGCCCCCTTTCACTGAAATATTCACCAAAAATACAAATTTCACCCGAATCCAATGCGGACTGCTGTGTCTCGTTCAGCCAGTATAGGACCACGTCTGGGAGAAATTTCGAGTCAATGGGTCCAAAGACCTGGAAGCTATTGAAAAAATCGGCCAAGGTTTTCATGAAAAATGGCAGATTTTCACTAAAATATTCACCAAAAATACAAATTTCACCCAAATCCAATGGGGACTGCTGTGTCTCGTTCAGCCAGTATAGGACCACGTCTGGGAGAAATTTCGAGTCAATGGGTCCAAAGACCTGGAAGCTATTGAAAAAATTGGCCGAGGTTTTCATGAAAAATGGCAGATTTTCACTAAAATATTCACCAAAAATACAAATTTCACCCGAATCCAATGGGGACTGCTGTGTCTCGTTCAGCCAGTATAGGACCACGTCTGGGAGAAATTTCGAGTCAATGGGTCCAAAGACCTGGAAGCTATTGAAAAAATCGGCCGAGGTTTTCATGAAAAATGGAAGATTTTCACTAAAATATTCACCAAAAATACAAATTTCACCCGAATCCAATGCGGACTGCTGTGTCTCGTTCAGCCAGTATAGGACCACGTCTGGGAGAAATTCCGAGTCAATCGGTCCAAAGACCTGGAAGCTATTGAAAAAATCGGCCGAGGTTTTCATGAAAAATGGCCCCCTTTCACTAAAATATTCACCAAAAATACAAATTTCACCCGAATCCAATGCGGACTGCTGTGTCTCGTTCAGATAGTATAGGACCACGTCTGGGAGAATTTTCGAGTCAATCGGTCCAAAGACCTGGAAGCTATTGAAAAAATCGGCCGAGGTTTTCATGAAAAATGGCCCCCTTTCACTAAAATATTCACCAAAAATACAAATTTCACCCGAATCCAATGGGGACTGCTGTGTCTCGTTCAGCCAGTATAGGACCACGTCTGGGAGAAATTTCGAGTCAATGGGTCCAAAGACCTGGAAGCTATTGAAAAAATCGGCCGAGGTTTTCATGAAAAATGGAAGATTTTCACTAAAATATTCACCAAAAATACAAATTTCACCCGAATCCAATGCGGACTGCTGTGTCTCGTTCAGCCAGTATAGGACCACGTCTGGGAGAAATTCCGAGTCAATCGGTCCAAAGACCTGGAAGCTATTGAAAAAATCGGCCGAGGTTTTCATGAAAAATGGCCCCCTTTCACTAAAATATTCACCAAAAATACAAATTTCACCCGAATCCAATGCGGACTGCTGTGTCTCGTTCAGATAGTATAGGACCACGTCTGGGAGAATTTTCGAGTCAATCGGTCCAAAGACCTGGAAGCTATTGAAAAAATCGGCCGAGGTTTTCATGAAAAATGGCCCCCTTTCACTAAAATATTCACCAAAAATACAAATTTCACCCGAATCCAATGGGGACTGCTGTGTCTCGTTCAGCCAGTATAGGACCACGTCTGGGAGAAATTTCGAGTCAATCGGTCCAAAGACCTGGAAGCTATTGAAAAAATCGGCCGAGGTTTTCATGAAAAATGGCCCCCTTTCACTAAAATATTCACCAAAAATACAAATTTCACCCGAATCCAATGGGGACTGCTGTGTCTCGTTCAGCCAGTATAGGACCACGTCTGGGAGAAATTTCGAGTCAATGGGTCCAAAGACCTGGAAGCTATTGAAAAAATCGGCCGAGGTTTTCATGAAAAATGGCCCCCTTTCACTAAAATATTCACCAAAAATACAAATTTCACCCGAATCCAATGCGGACTGCTGTGTCTCGTTCAGCCAGTATAGGACCACGTCTGGGAGAAATTTCGAGTCAATGGGTCCAAAGACCTGGAAGCTATTGAAAAAATCGGCCGAGGTTTTCATGAAAAATGGAAGATTTTCACTAAAATATTCACCAAAAATACAAATTTCACCCGAATCCAATGCGGACTGCTGTGTCTCGTTCAGCCAGTATAGGACCACGTCTGGGAGAAATTTCGAGTCAATGGGTCCAAAGACCTGGAAGCTATTGAAAAAATCGGCCGAGGTTTTCATGAAAAATGGAAGATTTTCACTAAAATATTCACCAAAAATACAAATTTCACCCGAATCCAATGCGGACTGCTGTGTCTCGTTCAGCCAGTATAGGACCACGTCTGGGAGAAATTTCGAGTCAATCGGTCCAAAGACCTGGAAGCTATTGAAAAAATCGGCCGAGGTTTTCATTAAAAATGGCCCCCTTTCACTAAAATATTCACCAAAAATACAAATTTCACCCGAATCCAATGCGGACTGCTGTGTCTCGTTCAGATAGTATAGGACCACGTCTGGGAGAAATTTCGAGTCAATCGGTCCAAAGACCTGGAAGCTATTGAAAAAATCGGCCGAGGTTTTCATTAAAAATGGCCCCCTTTCACTAAAATATTCACCAAAAATACAAATTTCACCCGAATCCAATGGGGACTGCTGTGTCTCGTTCAGCCAGTATAGGACCACGTCTGGGAGAAATTTCGAGTCAATCGGTCCAAAGACCTGGAAGCTATTGAAAAAATCGGCCGAGGTTTTCATGAAAAATGGCAGATTTTCACTAAAATATTCACCAAAAATACAAATTTCACCCGAATCCAATGGGGACTGCTGTGTCTCGTTCAGCCAGTATAGGACCACGTCTGGGAGAAATTTCGAGTCAATCGGTCCAAAGACCTGGAAGCTATTGAAAAAATCGGCCGAGGTTTTCATGAATCCAATGGGGACTGCTGTGTCTCGTTCAGCCAGTATAGGACCACGTCTGGGAGAAATTTCGAGTCAATGGGTCCAAAGACCTGGAAGCTATTGAAAAAATCGGCCGAGGTTTTCATGAAAAATGGAAGATTTTCACTAAAATATTCACCAAAAATACAAATTTCACCCGAATCCAATGCGGACTGCTGTGTCTCGTTCAGCCAGTATAGGACCACGTCTGGGAGAAATTCCGAGTCAATCGGTCCAAAGACCTGGAAGCTATTGAAAAAATCGGCCGAGGTTTTCATGAAAAATGGCCCCCTTTCACTAAAATATTCACCAAAAATACAAATTTCACCCGAATCCAATGCGGACTGCTGTGTCTCGTTCAGATAGTATAGGACCACGTCTGGGAGAAATTTCGAGTCAATCGGTCCAAAGACCTGGAAGCTATTGAAAAAATCGGCCGAGGTTTTCATGAAAAATGGCCCACTTTCACTAAAATATTCACCAAAAATACAAATTTCACCCGAATCCAATGGGGACTGCTGTGTCTCGTTCAGCCAGTATAGGACCACGTCTGGGAGAAATTTCGAGTCAATCGGTCCAAAGACCTGGAAGCTATTGAAAAAATCGGCCGAGGTTTTCATGAAAAATGGCCCCCTTTCACTAAAATATTCACCAAAAATACAAATTTCACCCGAATCCAATGCGGACTGCTGTGTCTCGTTCAGCCAGTATAGGACCACGTCTGGGAGAAATTTCGAGTCAATGGGTCCAAAGACCTGGAAGCTATTGAAAAAATCGGCCGAGGTTTTCATGAAAAATGGCCCCCTTTCACTAAAATATTCACCAAAAATACAAATTTCACCCGAATCCAATGTGGACTGCTGTGTCTCGTTCAGATAGTATAGGACCACGTCTGGGAGAAATTTCGAGTCAATCGGTCCAAAGACCTGGAAGCTATTGAAAAATCGGCCGAGGTTTTCATGAAAAATGGCCCCCTTTCACTAAAATATTCACCAAAAATACAAATTTCACCCGAATCCAATGGGGACTGCTGTGTCCTCGTTCAGCCAGTATAGGACCACGTCTGGGAGAAATTTCGAGTCAATGGGTCCAAAGACCTGGAAGCTATTGAAAAAATCGGCCGAGGTTTTCATGAAAAATGGCCCCCTTTCACTAAAATATTCACCAACAATACAAATTTCACCCGAATCCAATGCGGACTGCTGTGTCTCGTTCAGCCAGTATAGGACCACGTCTGGGAGAAATTTCGAGTCAATGGGTCCAAAGACCTGGAAGCTATTGAAAAAATCGGCCAAGGTTTTCATGAAAAATGGCAGATTTTCACTAAAATATTCACCAAAAATACAAATTTCACCCAAATCCAATGGGGACTGCTGTGTCTCGTTCAGCCAGTATAGGACCACGTCTGGGAGAAATTCCGAGTCAATCGGTCTAAAGACCTGGAAGCTATTGAAAAAATCGGCCGAGGTTTTCATGAAAAATGGCCCCCTTTCACTAAAATATTCACCAAAAATACAAATTTCACCCGAATCCAATGCGGACTGCTGTGTCTCGTTCAGATAGTATAGGACCACGTCTGGGAGAAATTTCGAGTCAATCGGTCCAAAGACCTGGAAGCTATTGAAAAAATCGGCCGAGGTTTTCATGAAAAATGGGCCCCTTTCACTAAAATATTCACCAAAAATACAAATTTCACCCGAATCCAATGGGGACTGCTGTGTCTCGTTCAGCCAGTATAGGACCACGTCTGGGAGAAATTTCGAGTCAATCGGTCCAAAGACCTGGAAGCTATTGAAAAAATCGGCCGAGGTTTTCATGAAAAATGGCCCCCTTTCACTAAAATATTCACCAAAAATACAAATTTCACCCGAATCCAATGGGGACTGCTGTGTCTCGTTCAGCCAGTATAGACCACGTCTGGGAGAAATTTCGAGTCAATGGGTCCAAAGACCTGGAAGCTATTGAAAAAATCGGCCGAGGTTTTCATGAAAAATGGCCCACTTTCACTAAAATATTCACCAAAAATACAAATTTCACCTGAATCCAATGGGGACTGCTGTGTCTCGTTCAGCCAGTATAGGACCACGTCTGGGAGAAATTTCGAGTCAATCGGTCCAAAGACCTGGAAGCTATTGAAAAAATCGGCTGAGGTTTTCATGAAAAATGGCCCCCTTTCACTAAAATATTCACCAAAAATACAAATTTCACCCGAATCCAATGGGGACTGCTGTGTCTCGTTCAGCCAGTATAGGACCACGTCTGGGAGAAATTTCGAGTCAATCGGTCCAAAGACCTGGAAGCTATTGAAAAAATCGGCCGAGGTTTTCATTAAAAATGGCCCCCTTTCACTAAAATATTCACCAAAAATACAAATTTCACCCGAATCCAATGCGTACTGCTGTGTCTCGTTCAGATAGTATAGGACCACGTCTGGGAGAAACTTCGAGTCAATGGGTCCAAAGACCTGGAAGCTATTGAAAAAATCGGCCGAGGTTTTCATGAAAAATGGAAGATTTTCACTAAAATATTCACCAAAAATACAAATTTCACCCGAATCCAATGCGGACTGCTGTGTCTCGTTCAGCCAGTATAGGACCACGTCTGGGAGAAATTTCGAGTCAATCGGTCCAAAGACCTGGAAGCTATTGAAAAAATCGGCCGAGGTTTTCATTAAAAATGGCCCCCTTTCACTAAAATATTCACCAAAAATACAAATTTCACCCGAATCCAATGCGGACTGCTGTGTCTCGTTCAGATAGTATAGGACCACGTCTGGGAGAAACTTCGAGTCAATGGGTCCAAAGACCTGGAAGCTTTTGAAAAATCGGCCAAGGTTTTCATGAAAAATGGCCCCTTTCACTAAAATATTCACCAAAAATACAAATTTCACCCGAATCCAATGGGGACTGCTGTGTCTCGTTCAGCCAGTATAGGACCACGTCTGGGAGAAATTTCGAGTCAATGGGTCCAAAGACCTGGAAGCTATTGAAAAAATCGGCCGAGGTTTTCATGAAAAATGGAAGATTTTCACTAAAATATTCACCAAAAATACAAATTTCACCCGAATCCAATGCGGACTGCTGTGTCTCGTTCAGCCAGTATAGGACCACGTCTGGGAGAAATTTCGAGTCAATCGGTCAAAAGACCTGGAAGCTATTGAAAAAATCGGCCGAGGTTTTCATTAAAAATGGCCCCCTTTCACTAAAATATTCACCAAAAATACAAATTTCACCCGAATCCAATGCGGACTGCTGTGTCTCGTTCAGCCAGTATAGGACCACGTCTGGGAGAAATTTCGAGTCAATGGGTCCAAAGACCTGGAAGCTATTGAAAAAATTGGCCAAGGTTTTCATGAAAAATGGCAGATTTTCACTAAAATATTCACCAAAAATACAAATTTCACCCAAATCCAATGGGGACTGCTGTGTCTCGTTCAGCCAGTATAGGACACGTCTGGGAGAAATTTCGAGTCAATGGGTCCAAAGACCTGGAAGCTATTGAAAAAATCGGCCGAGGTTTTCATGAAAAATGGCCCCCTTTCACTAAAATATTCACCAAAAATACAAATTTCACCCGAATCCAATGGGGACTGCTGTGTCTCGTTCAGCCAGTATAGGACCACGTCTGGGAGAAATTTCGAGTCAATCGGTCCAAAGACCTGGAAGCTATTGAAAAAATCGGCCGAGGTTTTCATGAATCCAATGGGGACTGCTGTGTCTCGTTCAGCCAGTATAGGACCACGTCTGGGAGAAATTTCGAGTCAATGGGTCCAAAGACCTGGAAGCTATTGAAAAAATCGGCCGAGGTTTTCATGAAAAATGGCTCCCTTTCACTAAAATATTCACCAAAAATACAAATTTCACCCGAATCCAATGGGGACTGCTGTGTCTCGTTCAGATAGTATAGGACCACGTCTGGGAGAAATTTCGAGTCAATCGGTCCAAAGACCTGGAAGCTATTGAAAAAATCGGCCGAGGTTTTCATGAAAAATGGCTCCCTTTCACTAAAATATTCACCAAAAATACAAATTTCACCCGAATCCAATGTGGACTGCTGTGTCTCGTTCAGATAGTATAGGACCACGTCTGGGAGAAATTTCTAGTCAATGGGTCCAAAGACCTGGAAGCTATTGAAAAAATCGGCCGAGGTTTTCATGAAAAATGGCCCCCTTTCACTAAAATATTCACCAAAAATACAAATTTCACCCGAATCCAATGGGGACTGCTGTGTCTCGTTCAGCCAGTATAGGACCACGTCTGGGAGAAATTTCGAGTCAATCGGTCCAAAGACCTGGAAGCTATTGAAAAAATCGGCCGAGGTTTTCATGAAAAATGGCCCCCTTTCACTAAAATATTCACCAAAAATACAAATTTCACCCGAATCCAATGGGGACTGCTGTGTCTCGTTCAGCCAGTATAGGACCACGTCTGGGAGAAATTTCGAGTCAATGGGTCCAAAGACCTGGAAGCTATTGAAAAAATCGGCCGAGGTTTTCATGAAAAATGGCCCCCTTTCACTGAAATATTCACCAAAAATACAAATTTCACCCGAATCCAATGCGGACTGCTGTGTCTCGTTCAGCCAGTATAGGACCACGTCTGGGAGAAATTTCGAGTCAATGGGTCCAAAGACCTGGAAGCTATTGAAAAAATCGGCCAAGGTTTTCATGAAAAATGGCAGATTTTCACTAAAATATTCACCAAAAATACAAATTTCACCCAAATCCAATGGGGACTGCTGTGTCTCGTTCAGCCAGTATAGGACCACGTCTGGGAGAAATTTCGAGTCAATGGGTCCAAAGACCTGGAAGCTATTGAAAAAATTGGCCGAGGTTTTCATGAAAAATGGCAGATTTTCACTAAAATATTCACCAAAAATACAAATTTCACCCGAATCCAATGGGGACTGCTGTGTCTCGTTCAGCCAGTATAGGACCACGTCTGGGAGAAATTTCGAGTCAATGGGTCCAAAGACCTGGAAGCTATTGAAAAAATCGGCCGAGGTTTTCATGAAAAATGGAAGATTTTCACTAAAATATTCACCAAAAATACAAATTTCACCCGAATCCAATGCGGACTGCTGTGTCTCGTTCAGCCAGTATAGGACCACGTCTGGGAGAAATTCCGAGTCAATCGGTCCAAAGACCTGGAAGCTATTGAAAAAATCGGCCGAGGTTTTCATGAAAAATGGCCCCCTTTCACTAAAATATTCACCAAAAATACAAATTTCACCCGAATCCAATGCGGACTGCTGTGTCTCGTTCAGATAGTATAGGACCACGTCTGGGAGAATTTTCGAGTCAATCGGTCCAAAGACCTGGAAGCTATTGAAAAAATCGGCCGAGGTTTTCATGAAAAATGGCCCCCTTTCACTAAAATATTCACCAAAAATACAAATTTCACCCGAATCCAATGGGGACTGCTGTGTCTCGTTCAGCCAGTATAGGACCACGTCTGGGAGAAATTTCGAGTCAATCGGTCCAAAGACCTGGAAGCTATTGAAAAAATCGGCCGAGGTTTTCATGAAAAATGGCCCCCTTTCACTAAAATATTCACCAAAAATACAAATTTCACCCGAATCCAATGGGGACTGCTGTGTCTCGTTCAGCCAGTATAGGACCACGTCTGGGAGAAATTTCGAGTCAATGGGTCCAAAGACCTGGAAGCTATTGAAAAAATCGGCCGAGGTTTTCATGAAAAATGGCCCCCTTTCACTAAAATATTCACCAAAAATACAAATTTCACCCGAATCCAATGCGGACTGCTGTGTCTCGTTCAGCCAGTATAGGACCACGTCTGGGAGAAATTTCGAGTCAATGGGTCCAAAGACCTGGAAGCTATTGAAAAAATCGGCCGAGGTTTTCATGAAAAATGGAAGATTTTCACTAAAATATTCA
Source organism: Pagrus pagrus (assembly GCF_965226575.1). NCBI lineage: Eukaryota > Metazoa > Chordata > Actinopteri > Spariformes > Sparidae > Pagrus > Pagrus pagrus. Next base: position 256,582 of record NW_028175392.1, on the reverse strand, counting down.
CCAAAAATACAAATTTCACCCGAATCCAATGCGGACTGCTGTGTCTCGTTCAGCCAGTATAGGACCACGTCTGGGAGAAATTTCGAGTCAATGGGTCCAAAGACCTGGAAGCTATTGAAAAAATCGGCCGAGGTTTTCATGAAAAATGGAAGATTTTCACTAAAATATTCACCAAAAATACAAATTTCACCCGAATCCAATGCGGACTGCTGTGTCTCGTTCAGCCAGTATAGGACCACGTCTGGGAGAAATTTCGAGTCAATCGGTCCAAAGACCTGGAAGCTATTGAAAAAATCGGCCGAGGTTTTCATTAAAAATGGCCCCCTTTCACTAAAATATTCACCAAAAATACAAATTTCACCCGAATCCAATGCGGACTGCTGTGTCTCGTTCAGATAGTATAGGACCACGTCTGGGAGAAATTTCGAGTCAATCGGTCCAAAGACCTGGAAGCTATTGAAAAAATCGGCCGAGGTTTTCATTAAAAATGGCCCCCTTTCACTAAAATATTCACCAAAAATACAAATTTCACCCGAATCCAATGGGGACTGCTGTGTCTCGTTCAGCCAGTATAGGACCACGTCTGGGAGAAATTTCGAGTCAATCGGTCCAAAGACCTGGAAGCTATTGAAAAAATCGGCCGAGGTTTTCATGAAAAATGGAAGATTTTCACTAAAATATTCACCAAAAATACAAATTTCACCCGAATCCAATGGGGACTGCTGTGTCTCGTTCAGCCAGTATAGGACCACGTCTGGGAGAAATTTCGAGTCAATCGGTCCAAAGACCTGGAAGCTATTGAAAAAATCGGCCGAGGTTTTCATGAATCCAATGGGGACTGCTGTGTCTCGTTCAGCCAGTATAGGACCACATCTGGGAGAAATTTCGAGTCAATGGGTCCAAAGACCTGGAAGCTATTGAAAAAATCGGCCGAGGTTTTCATGAAAAATGGAAGATTTTCACTAAAATATTCACCAAAAATACAAATTTCACCCGAATCCAATGCGGACTGCTGTGTCTCGTTCAGCCAGTATAGGACCACGTCTGGGAGAAATTCCGAGTCAATCGGTCCAAAGACCTGGAAGCTATTGAAAAAATCGGCCGAGGTTTTCATGAAAAATGGCCCCCTTTCACTAAAATATTCACCAAAAATACAAATTTCACCCGAATCCAATGGGGACTGCTGTGTCTCGTTCAGCCAGTATAGGACCACGTCTGGGAGAAATTTCGAGTCAATGGGTCCAAAGACCTGGAAGCTATTGAAAAAATCGGCCAAGGTTTTCATGAAAAATGGCAGATTTTCACTAAAATATTCACCAAAAATACAAATTTCACCCAAATCCAATGGGGACTGCTGTGTCTCGTTCAGCCAGTATAGGACCACGTCTGGGAGAAATTTCGAGTCAATGGGTCCAAAGACCTGGAAGCTATTGAAAAAATTGGCCGAGGTTTTCATGAAAAATGGCAGATTTTCACTAAAATATTCACCAAAAATACAAATTTCACCCGAATCCAATGGGGACTGCTGTGTCTCGTTCAGCCAGTATAGGACCACGTCTGGGAGAAATTTCGAGTCAATGGGTCCAAAGACCTGGAAGCTATTGAAAAAATCGGCCGAGGTTTTCATGAAAAATGGAAGATTTTCACTAAAATATTCACCAAAAATACAAATTTCACCCGAATCCAATGCGGACTGCTGTGTCTCGTTCAGCCAGTATAGGACCACGTCTGGGAGAAATTCCGAGTCAATCGGTCCAAAGACCTGGAAGCTATTGAAAAAATCGGCCGAGGTTTTCATGAAAAATGGCCCCCTTTCACTAAAATATTCACCAAAAATACAAATTTCACCCGAATCCAATGCGGACTGCTGTGTCTCGTTCAGATAGTATAGGACCACGTCTGGGAGAATTTTCGAGTCAATCGGTCCAAAGACCTGGAAGCTATTGAAAAAATCGGCCGAGGTTTTCATGAAAAATGGCCCCCTTTCACTAAAATATTCACCAAAAATACAAATTTCACCCGAATCCAATGGGGACTGCTGTGTCTCGTTCAGCCAGTATAGGACCACGTCTGGGAGAAATTTCGAGTCAATCGGTCCAAAGACCTGGAAGCTATTGAAAAAATCGGCCGAGGTTTTCATGAAAAATGGCCCCCTTTCACTAAAATATTCACCAAAAATACAAATTTCACCCGAATCCAATGGGGACTGCTGTGTCTCGTTCAGCCAGTATAGGACCACGTCTGGGAGAAATTTCGAGTCAATGGGTCCAAAGACCTGGAAGCTATTGAAAAAATCGGCCGAGGTTTTCATGAAAAATGGCCCCCTTTCACTAAAATATTCACCAAAAATACAAATTTCACCCGAATCCAATGCGGACTGCTGTGTCTCGTTCAGCCAGTATAGGACCACGTCTGGGAGAAATTTCGAGTCAATGGGTCCAAAGACCTGGAAGCTATTGAAAAAATCGGCCGAGGTTTTCATGAAAAATGGAAGATTTTCACTAAAATATTCACCAAAAATACAAATTTCACCCGAATCCAATGCGGACTGCTGTGTCTCGTTCAGCCAGTATAGGACCACGTCTGGGAGAAATTTCGAGTCAATGGGTCCAAAGACCTGGAAGCTATTGAAAAAATCGGCCGAGGTTTTCATGAAAAATGGAAGATTTTCACTAAAATATTCACCAAAAATACAAATTTCACCCGAATCCAATGCGGACTGCTGTGTCTCCTTCAGCCAGTATAGGACCACGTCTGGGAGAAATTTCGAGTCAATGGGTCCAAAGACCTGGAAGCTATTGAAAAAATCGGCCGAGGTTTTCATGAATCCAATGGGGACTGCTGTGTCTCGTTCAGCCAGTATAGGACCACATCTGGGAGAAATTTCGAGTCAATGGGTCCAAAGACCTGGAAGCTATTGAAAAAATCGGCCGAGGTTTTCATGAAAAATGGAAGATTTTCACTAAAATATTCACCAAAAATACAAATTTCACCCGAATCCAATGCGGACTGCTGTGTCTCGTTCAGCCAGTATAGGACCACGTCTGGGAGAAATTCCGAGTCAATCGGTCCAAAGACCTGGAAGCTATTGAAAAAATCGGCCGAGGTTTTCATGAAAAATGGCCCCCTTTCACTAAAATATTCACCAAAAATACAAATTTCACCCGAATCCAATGCGGACTGCTGTGTCTCGTTCAGATAGTATAGGACCACGTCTGGGAGAAATTTCGAGTCAATCGGTCCAAAGACCTGGAAGCTATTGAAAAAATCGGCCGAGGTTTTCATGAAAAATGGCCCACTTTCACTAAAATATTCACCAAAAATACAAATTTCACCCGAATACAATGGGGACTGCTGTGTCTCGTTCAGCCAGTATAGGACCACGTCTGGGAGAAATTTCGAGTCAATCGGTCCAAAGACCTGGAAGCTATTGAAAAAATCGGCCGAGGTTTTCATGAAAAATGGCCCCCTTTCACTAAAATATTCACCAAAAATACAAATTTCACCCGAATCCAATGCGGACTGCTGTGTCTCGTTCAGCCAGTATAGGACCACGTCTGGGAGAAATTTCGAGTCAATGGGTCCAAAGACCTGGAAGCTATTGAAAAAATCGGCCGAGGTTTTCATGAAAAATGGCCCCCTTTCACTAAAATATTCACCAAAAATACAAATTTCACCCGAATCCAATGTGGACTGCTGTGTCTCGTTCAGATAGTATAGGACCACGTCTGGGAGAAATTTCGAGTCAATCGGTCCAAAGACCTGGAAGCTATTGAAAAAATCGGCCGAGGTTTTCATGAAAAATGGCCCCCTTTCACTAAAATATTCACCAAAAATACAAATTTCACCCGAATCCAATGGGGACTGCTGTGTCTCGTTCAGCCAGTATAGGACCACGTCTGGGAGAAATTTCGAGTCAATGGGTCCAAAGACCTGGAAGCTATTGAAAAAATCGGCCAAGGTTTTCATGAAAAATGGCAGATTTTCACTAAAATATTCACCAAAAATACAAATTTCACCCAAATCCAATGGGGACTGCTGTGTCTCGTTCAGCCAGTATAGGACCACGTCTGGGAGAAATTTCGAGTCAATGGGTCCAAAGACCTGGAAGCTATTGAAAAAATTGGCCGAGGTTTTCATGAAAAATGGCAGATTTTCACTAAAATATTCACCAAAAATACAAATTTCACCCGAATCCAATGGGGACTGCTGTGTCTCGTTCAGCCAGTATAGGACCACGTCTGGGAGAAATTTCGAGTCAATGGGTCCAAAGACCTGGAAGCTATTGAAAAAATCGGCCGAGGTTTTCATGAAAAATGGAAGATTTTCACTAAAATATTCACCAAAAATACAAATTTCACCCGAATCCAATGCGGACTGCTGTGTCTCGTTCAGCCAGTATAGGACCACGTCTGGGAGAAATTCCGAGTCAATCGGTCCAAAGACCTGGAAGCTATTGAAAAAATCGGCCGAGGTTTTCATGAAAAATGGCCCCCTTTCACTAAAATATTCACCAAAAATACAAATTTCACCCGAATCCAATGCGGACTGCTGTGTCTCGTTCAGATAGTATAGGACCACGTCTGGGAGAATTTTCGAGTCAATCGGTCCAAAGACCTGGAAGCTATTGAAAAAATCGGCCGAGGTTTTCATGAAAAATGGCCCCCTTTCACTAAAATATTCACCAAAAATACAAATTTCACCCGAATCCAATGGGGACTGCTGTGTCTCGTTCAGCCAGTATAGGACCACGTCTGGGAGAAATTTCGAGTCAATGGGTCCAAAGACCTGGAAGCTATTGAAAAAATCGGCCGAGGTTTTCATGAAAAATGGCCCCCTTTCACTAAAATATTCACCAAAAATACAAATTTCACCCGAATCCAATGCGGACTGCTGTGTCTCGTTCAGCCAGTATAGGACCACGTCTGGGAGAAATTTCGAGTCAATGGGTCCAAAGACCTGGAAGCTATTGAAAAAATCGGCCGAGGTTTTCATGAAAAATGGAAGATTTTCACTAAAATATTCACCAAAAATACAAATTTCACCCGAATCCAATGCGGACTGCTGTGTCTCGTTCAGCCAGTATAGGACCACGTCTGGGAGAAATTTCGAGTCAATGGGTCCAAAGACCTGGAAGCTATTGAAAAAATCGGCCGAGGTTTTCATGAAAAATGGAAGATTTTCACTAAAATATTCACCAAAAATACAAATTTCACCCGAATCCAATGCGGACTGCTGTGTCTCGTTCAGCCAGTATAGGACCACGTCTGGGAGAAATTTCGAGTCAATCGGTCCAAAGACCTGGAAGCTATTGAAAAAATCGGCCGAGGTTTTCATTAAAAATGGCCCCCTTTCACTAAAATATTCACCAAAAATACAAATTTCACCCGAATCCAATGCGGACTGCTGTGTCTCGTTCAGATAGTATAGGACCACGTCTGGGAGAAATTTCGAGTCAATCGGTCCAAAGACCTGGAAGCTATTGAAAAAATCGGCCGAGGTTTTCATTAAAAATGGCCCCCTTTCACTAAAATATTCACCAAAAATACAAATTTCACCCGAATCCAATGGGGACTGCTGTGTCTCGTTCAGCCAGTATAGGACCACGTCTGGGAGAAATTTCGAGTCAATCGGTCCAAAGACCTGGAAGCTATTGAAAAAATCGGCCGAGGTTTTCATGAAAAATGGAAGATTTTCACTAAAATATTCACCAAAAATACAAATTTCACCCGAATCCAATGGGGACTGCTGTGTCTCGTTCAGCCAGTATAGGACCACGTTTGGGAGAAATTTCGAGTCAATCGGTCCAAAGACCTGGAAGCTATTGAAAAAATCGGCCGAGGTTTTCATGAATCCAATGGGGACTGCTGTGTCTCGTTCAGCCAGTATAGGACCACATCTGGGAGAAATTTCGAGTCAATGGGTCCAAAGACCTGGAAGCTATTGAAAAAATCGGCCGAGGTTTTCATGAAAAATGGAAGATTTTCACTAAAATATTCACCAAAAATACAAATTTCACCCGAATCCAATGCGGACTGCTGTGTCTCGTTCAGCCAGTATAGGACCACGTCTGGGAGAAATTCCGAGTCAATCGGTCCAAAGACCTGGAAGCTATTGAAAAAATCGGCCGAGGTTTTCATGAAAAATGGCCCCCTTTCACTAAAATATTCACCAAAAATACAAATTTCACCCGAATCCAATGCGGACTGCTGTGTCTCGTTCAGATAGTATAGGACCACGTCTGGGAGAAATTTCGAGTCAATCGGTCCAAAGACCTGGAAGCTATTGAAAAAATCGGCCGAGGTTTTCATGAAAAATGGCCCACTTTCACTAAAATATTCACCAAAAATACAAATTTCACCCGAATCCAATGGGGACTGCTGTGTCTCGTTCAGCCAGTATAGGACCACGTCTGGGAGAAATTTCGAGTCAATCGGTCCAAAGACCTGGAAGCTATTGAAAAAATCGGCCGAGGTTTTCATGAAAAATGGCCCCCTTTCACTAAAATATTCACCAAAAATACAAATTTCACCCGAATCCAATGCGGACTGCTGTGTCTCGTTCAGCCAGTATAGGACCACGTCTGGGAGAAATTTCGAGTCAATGGGTCCAAAGACCTGGAAGCTATTGAAAAAATCGGCCGAGGTTTTCATGAAAAATGGCCCCCTTTCACTAAAATATTCACCAAAAATACAAATTTCACCCGAATCCAATGTGGACTGCTGTGTCTCGTTCAGATAGTATAGGACCACGTCTGGGAGAAATTTCGAGTCAATCGGTCCAAAGACCTGGAAGCTATTGAAAAAATCGGCCGAGGTTTTCATGAAAAATGGCCCCCTTTCACTAAAATATTCACCAAAAATACAAATTTCACCCGAATCCAATGGGGACTGCTGTGTCTCGTTCAGCCAGTATAGGACCACGTCTGGGAGAAATTTCGAGTCAATGGGTCCAAAGACCTGGAAGCTATTGAAAAAATCGGCCAAGGTTTTCATGAAAAATGGCAGATTTTCACTAAAATATTCACCAAAAATACAAATTTCACCCAAATCCAATGGGGACTGCTGTGTCTCGTTCAGCCAGTATAGGACCACGTCTGGGAGAAATTTCGAGTCAATGGGTCCAAAGACCTGGAAGCTATTGAAAAAATTGGCCGAGGTTTTCATGAAAAATGGCAGATTTTCACTAAAATATTCACCAAAAATACAAATTTCACCCGAATCCAATGGGGACTGCTGTGTCTCGTTCAGCCAGTATAGGACCACGTCTGGGAGAAATTTCGAGTCAATCGGTCCAAAGACCTGGAAGCTATTGAAAAAATCGGCTGAGGTTTTCATGAAAAATGGCCCCCTTTCACTAAAATATTCACCAAAAATACAAATTTCACCCGAATCCAATGGGGACTGCTGTGTCTCGTTCAGCCAGTATAGGACCACGTCTGGGAGAAATTTCGAGTCAATCGGTCCAAAGACCTGGAAGCTATTGAAAAAATCGGCCGAGGTTTTCATTAAAAATGGCCCCCTTTCACTAAAATATTCACCAAAAATACAAATTTCACCCGAATCCAATGCGTACTGCTGTGTCTCGTTCAGATAGTATAGGACCACGTCTGGGAGAAACTTCGAGTCAATGGGTCCAAAGACCTGGAAGCTATTGAAAAAATCGGCCGAGGTTTTCATGAAAAATGGCAGATTTTCACTAAAATATTCACCAAAAATACAAATTTCACCCAAATCCAATGGGGACTGCTGTGTCTCGTTCAGCCAGTATAGGACCACGTCTGGGAGAAATTTCGAGTCAATGGGTCCAAAGACCTGGAAGCTATTGAAAAAATCAGCCGAGGTTTTCATGAAAAATGGCCCCCTTTCACTAAAATATTCACCAAAAATACAAATTTCACCCGAATCCAATGGGGACTGCTGTGTCTCGTTCAGCCAGTATAGGACCACGTCTGGGAGAAATTTCGAGTCAATCGGTCCAAAGACCTGGAAGCTATTGAAAAAATCGGCCGAGGTTTTCATGAATCCAATGGGGACTGCTGTGTCTCGTTCAGCCAGTATAGGACCACGTCTGGGAGAAATTTCGAGTCAATGGGTCCAAAGACCTGGAAGCTATTGAAAAAATCGGCCGAGGTTTTCATGAAAAATGTAAGATTTTCACTAAAATATTCACCAAAAATACAAATTTCACCCGAATCCAATGCGGACTGCTGTGTCTCGTTCAGCCAGTATAGGACCACGTCTGGGAGAAATTCCGAGTCAATCGGTCCAAAGACCTGGAAGCTATTGAAAAAATCGGCCGAGGTTTTCATGAATCCAATGGGGACTGCTGTGTCTCGTTCAGCCAGTATAGGACCACGTCTGGGAGAAATTTCGAGTCAATGGGTCCAAAGACCTGGAAGCTATTGAAAAAATCGGCCGAGGTTTTCATGAAAAATGGAAGATTTTCACTAAAATATTCACCAAAAATACAAATTTCACCCGAATCCAATGGGGACTGCTGTGTCTCGTTCAGCCAGTATAGGACCACGTCTGGGAGAAATTTCGAGTCAATGGGTCCAAAGACCTGGAAGCTATTGAAAAAATCGGCCGAGGTTTTCATGAAAAATGGCCCCCTTTCACTAAAATATTCACCAAAAATACAAATTTCACCCGAATCCAATGGGGACTGCTGTGTCTCGTTCAGATAGTATAGGACCACGTCTGGGAGAAATTTCGAGTCAATCGGTCCAAAGACCTGGAAGCTATTGAAAAAATCGGCCAAGGTTTTCATTAAAAATGGCCCCCTTTCACTAAAATATTCACCAAAAATACAAATTTCACCCGAATCCAATGGGGACTACTGTGTCTCGTTCAGCCAGTATAGGACCACGTCTGGGAGAAATTTCGAGTCAATCGGTCCAAAGACCTGGAAGCTATTGAAAAAATCGGCCGAGGTTTTCATGAAAAATGGACCCCTTTCACTAAAATATTCACCAAAAATACAAATTTCACCCGAATCCAATGGGGACTGCTGTGTCTCGTTCAGCCAGTATAGGACCACGTCTGGGAGAAATTTCGAGTCAATGGGTCAAAAGACCTGGAAGCTATTGAAAAAATCGGCCGAGGTTTTCATGAAAAATGGAAGATTTTCACTAAAATATTCACCAAAAATACAAATTTCACCCGAATCCAATGCGGACTGCTGTGTCTCGTTCAGCCAGTATAGGACCACATCTGGGAGAAATTTCGAGTCAATCGGTCCAAAGACCTGGAAGCTATTGAAAAAATCGGCCGAGGTTTTCATGAAAAATGGCCCCCTTTCACTAAAATATTCACCAAAAATACAAATTTCACCCGAATCCAATGCGGACTGCTGTGTCTCGTTCAGCCAGTATAGGACCACGTCTGGGAGAAATTTCGAGTCAATCGGTCCAAAGACCTGGAAGCTATTGAAAAAATCGGCCGAGGTTTTCATTAAAAATGGCCCCCTTTCACTAAAATATTCACCAAAAATACAAATTTCACCCGAATCCAATGCGGACTGCTGTGTCTCGTTCAGATAGTATAGGACCACGTCTGGGAGAAATTTCGAGTCAATCGGTCCAAAGACCTGGAAGCTATTGAAAAAATCGGCCGAGGTTTTCATTAAAAATGGCCCCCTTTCACTAAAATATTCACCAAAAATACAAATTTCACCCGAATCCAATGGGGACTGCTGTGTCTCGTTCAGCCAGTATAGGACCACGTCTGGGAGAAATTTCGAGTCAATCGGTCCAAAGACCTGGAAGCTATTGAAAAAATCGGCCGAGGTTTTCATGAAAAATGGAAGATTTTCACTAAAATATTCACCAAAAATACAAATTTCACCCGAATCCAATGGGGACTGCTGTGTCTCGTTCAGCCAGTATAGGACCACGTCTGGGAGAAATTTCGAGTCAATCGGTCCAAAGACCTGGAAGCTATTGAAAAAATCGGCTGAGGTTTTCATGAAAAATGGCCCCCTTTCACTAAAATATTCACCAAAAATACAAATTTCACCCGAATCCAATAGGGACTGCTGTGTCTCGTTCAGCCAGTATAGGACCACGTCTGGGAGAAATTTCGAGTCAATCGGTCCAAAGACCTGGAAGCTATTGAAAAAATCGGCTGAGGTTTTCATGAAAAATGGCCCCCTTTCACTAAAATATTCACCAAAAATACAAATTTCACCCGAATCCAATGCGTACTGCTGTGTCTCGTTCAGATAGTATAGGACCACGTCTGGGAGAAACTTCGAGTCAATGGGTCCAAAGACCTGGAAGCTTTTGAAAAAATCGGCCAAGGTTTTCATGAAAAATGGCCCCCTTTCACTAAAATATTCACCAAAAATACAAATTTCACCCGAATCCAATGGGGACTGCTGTGTCTCGTTCAGCCAGTATAGGACCACGTCTGGGAGAAATTTCGAGTCAATGGGTCCAAAGACCTGGAAGCTATTGAAAAAATCGGCCGAGGTTTTCATGAAAAATGGAAGATTTTCACTAAAATATTCACCAAAAATACAAATTTCACCCGAATCCAATGCGGACTGCTGTGTCTCGTTCAGCCAGTATAGGACCACGTCTGGGAGAAATTTCGAGTCAATCGGTCAAAAGACCTGGAAGCTATTGAAAAAATCGGCCGAGGTTTTCATTAAAAATGGCCCCCTTTCACTAAAATATTCACCAAAAATACAAATTTCACCCGAATCCAATGCGGACTGCTGTGTCTCGTTCAGCCAGTATAGGACCACGTCTGGGAGAAATTTCGAGTCAATGGGTCCAAAGACCTGGAAGCTATTGAAAAAATTGGCCAAGGTTTTCATGAAAAATGGCAGATTTTCACTAAAATATTCACCAAAAATACAAATTTCACCCAAATCCAATGGGGACTGCTGTGTCTCGTTCAGCCAGTATAGGACCACGTCTGGGAGAAATTTCGAGTCAATGGGTCCAAAGACCTGGAAGCTATTGAAAAAATCGGCCGAGGTTTTCATGAAAAATGGCCCCCTTTCACTAAAATATTCACCAAAAATACAAATTTCACCCGAATCCAATGGGGACTGCTGTGTCTCGTTCAGCCAGTATAGGACCACGTCTGGGAGAAATTTCGAGTCAATGGGTCCAAAGACCTGGAAGCTATTGAAAAAATCGGCCGAGGTTTTCATGAATCCAATGGGGACTGCTGTGTCTCGTTCAGCCAGTATAGGACCACGTCTGGGAGAAATTTCGAGTCAATGGGTCCAAAGACCTGGAAGCTATTGAAAAAATCGGCCGAGGTTTTCATGAAAAATGGCTCCCTTTCACTAAAATATTCACCAAAAATACAAATTTCACCCGAATCCAATGCGGACTGCTGTGTCTCGTTCAGCCAGTATAGGACCACGTCTGGGAGAAATTCCGAGTCAATCGGTCCAAAGACCTGGAAGCTATTGAAAAAATCGGCCGAGGTTTTCATGAATCCAATGGGGACTGCTGTGTCTCGTTCAGCCAGTATAGGACCACGTCTGGGAGAAATTTCGAGTCAATGGGTCCAAAGACCTGGAAGCTATTGAAAAAATCGGCCGAGGTTTTCATGAAAAATGGAAGATTTTCACTAAAATATTCACCAAAAATACAAATTTCACCCGAATCCAATGGGGACTGCTGTGTCTCGTTCAGCCAGTATAGGACCACGTCTGGGAGAAATTTCGAGTCAATCGGTCCAAAGACCTGGAAGCTATTGAAAAAATCGGCCGAGGTTTTCATGAAAAATGGCCCCCTTTCACTAAAATATTCACCAAAAATACAAATTTCACCCGAATCCAATGGGGACTGCTGTGTCTCGTTCAGATAGTATAGGACCACGTCTGGGAGAAATTTCGAGTCAATCGGTCCAAAGACCTGGAAGCTATTGAAAAAATCGGCCAAGGTTTTCATTAAAAATGGCCCCCTTTCACTAAAATATTCACCAAAAATACAAATTTCACCCGAATCCAATGGGGACTACTGTGTCTCGTTCAGCCAGTATAGGACCACGTCTGGGAGAAATTTCGAGTCAATCGGTCCAAAGACCTGGAAGCTATTGAAAAAATCGGCCGAGGTTTTCATGAAAAATGGACCCCTTTCACTAAAATATTCACCAAAAATACAAATTTCACCCGAATCCAATGGGGACTGCTGTGTCTCGTTCAGCCAGTATAGGACCACGTCTGGGAGAAATTTCGAGTCAATGGGTCCAAAGACCTGGAAGCTATTGAAAAAATCGGCCGAGGTTTTCATGAAAAATGGAAGATTTTCACTAAAATATTCACCAAAAATACAAATTTCACCCGAATCCAATGCGGACTGCTGTGTCTCGTTCAGCCAGTATAGGACCACATCTGGGAGAAATTTCGAGTCAATCGGTCCAAAGACCTGGAAGCTATTGAAAAAATCGGCCGAGGTTTTCATGAAAAATGGCCCCCTTTCACTAAAATATTCACCAAAAATACAAATTTCACCCGAATCCAATGGGGACTGCTGTGTCTCGTTCAGCCAGTATAGGACCACGTCTGGGAGAAATTTCGAGTCAATCGGTCCAAAGACCTGGAAGCTATTGAAAAAATCGGCCGAGGTTTTCATGAATCCAATGGGGACTGCTGTGTCTCGTTCAGCCAGTATAGGACCACGTCTGGGAGAAATTTCGAGTCAATGGGTCCAAAGACCTGGAAGCTATTGAAAAAATCGGCCGAGGTTTTCATGAAAAATGGCTCCCTTTCACTAAAATATTCACCAAAAATACAAATTTCACCCGAATCCAATGGGGACTGCTGTGTCTCGTTCAGATAGTATAGGACCACGTCTGGGAGAAATTTTGAGTCAATCGGTCCAAAGACCTGGAAGCTATTGAAAAAATCGGCCGAGGTTTTCATGAATCCAATGGGGACTGCTGTGTCTCGTTCAGCCAGTATAGGACCACGTCTGGGAGAAATTTCGAGTCAATGGGTCCAAAGACCTGGAAGCTATTGAAAAAATCGGCCGAGGTTTTCATGAAAAATGGAAGATTTTCACTAAAATATTCACCAAAAATACAAATTTCACCCGAATCCAATGCGGACTGCTGTGTCTCGTTCAGCCAGTATAGGACCACGTCTGGGAGAAATTCCGAGTCAATCGGTCCAAAGACCTGGAAGCTATTGAAAAAATCGGCCGAGGTTTTCATGAATCCAATGGGGACTGCTGTGTCTCGTTCAGCCAGTATAGGACCACGTCTGGGAGAAATTTCGAGTCAATGGGTCCAAAGACCTGGAAGCTATTGAAAAAATCAGCCGAGGTTTTCATGAAAAATGGAAGATTTTCACTAAAATATTCACCAAAAATACAAATTTCACCCGAATCCAATGGGGACTGCTGTTTCTCGTTCAGCCAGTATAGGACCACGTCTGGGAGAAATTTCGAGTCAATGGGTCCAAAGACCTGGAAGCTATTGAAAAAATCGGCCGAGGTTTTCATGAAAAATGGAAGATTTTCACTAAAATATTCACCAAAAATACAAATTTCACCCGAATCCAATGCGGACTGCTGTGTCTCGTTCAGCCAGTATAGGACCACATCTGGGAGAAATTTCGAGTCAATCGGTCCAAAGACCTGGAAGCTATTGAAAAAATCGGCCGAGGTTTTCATGAAAAATGGCCCCCTTTCACTAAAATATTCACCAAAAATACAAATTTCACCCGAATCCAATGGGGACTGCTGTGTCTCGTTCAGCCAGTATAGGACCACGTCTGGGAGAAATTTCGAGTCAATCGGTCCAAAGACCTGGAAGCTATTGAAAAAATCAGCCGAGGTTTTCATGAAAAATGGCCCCCTTTCACTAAAATATTCACCAAAAATACAAATTTCACCCGAATCCAATGGGGACTGCTGTGTCTCGTTCAGCCAGTATAGGACCACGTCTGGGAGAAATTCCGAGTCAATCGGTCCAAAGACCTGGAAGCTATTGAAAAAATCGGCCGAGGTTTTCATGAATCCAATGGGGACTGCTGTGTCTCGTTCAGCCAGTATAGGACCACGTCTGGGAGAAATTTCGAGTCAATGGGTCCAAAGACCTGGAAGCTATTGAAAAAATCAGCCGAGGTTTTCATGAAAAATGGAAGATTTTCACTAAAATATTCACCAAAAATACAAATTTCACCCGAATCCAATGGGGACTGCTGTGTCTCGTTCAGCCAGTATAGGACCACGTCTGGGAGAAATTTCGAGTCAATGGGTCCAAAGACCTGGAAGCTATTGAAAAAATCGGCCGAGGTTTTCATGAAAAATGGAAGATTTTCACTAAAATATTCACCAAAAATACAAATTTCACCCGAATCCAATGCGGACTGCTGTGTCTCGTTCAGCCAGTATAGGACCACATCTGGGAGAAATTTCGAGTCAATCGGTCCAAAGACCTGGAAGCTATTGAAAAAATCGGCCGAGGTTTTCATGAAAAATGGCCCCCTTTCACTAAAATATTCACCAAAAATACAAATTTCACCCGAATCCAATGGGGACTGCTGTGTCTCGTTCAGCCAGTATAGGACCACGTCTGGGAGAAATTTCGAGTCAATCGGTCGAAAGACCTGGAAGCTATTGAAAAAATCGGCCGAGGTTTTCATGAAAAATGGCCCCCTTTCACTAAAATATTCACCAAAAATACAAATTTCACCCGAATCCAATGCGGACTGCTGTGTCTCGTTCAGATAGTATAGGACCACGTCTGGGAGAAATTTCGAGTCAATCGGTCCAAAGACCTGGAAGCTATTGAAAAAATCGGCCGAGGTTTTCATTAAAAATGGCCCCCTTTCACTAAAATATTCACCAAAAATACAAATTTCACCCGAATCCAATGCGGACTGCTGTGTCTCGTTCAGCCAGTATAGGACCACGTCTGGGAGAAATTTCGAGTCAATCGGTCCAAAGACCTGGAAGCTATTGAAAAAATCGGCCGAGGTTTTCATGAAAAATGGCCCCCTTTCACTAAAATATTCACCAAAAATACAAATTTCACCCGAATCCAATGGGGACTGCTGTGTCTGGTTCAGCCAGTATAGGACCACGTCTGGGAGAAATTTCGAGTCAATGGGTCCAAAGACCTGGAAGCTATTGAAAAAATCAGCCGAGGTTTTCATGAAAAATGGAAGATTTTCACTAAAATATTCACCAAAAATACAAATTTCACCCGAATCCAATGGGGACTGCTGTTTCTCGTTCAGCCAGTATAGGACCACGTCTGGGAGAAATTTCGAGTCAATGGGTCCAAAGACCTGGAAGCTATTGAAAAAATCGGCCGAGGTTTTCATGAAAAATGGAAGATTTTCACTAAAATATTCACCAAAAATACAAATTTCACCCGAATCCAATGCGGACTGCTGTGTCTCGTTCAGCCAGTATAGGACCACATCTGGGAGAAATTTCGAGTCAATCGGTCCAAAGACCTGGAAGCTATTGAAAAAATCGGCCGAGGTTTTCATGAAAAATGGCCCCCTTTCACTAAAATATTCACCAAAAATACAAATTTCACCCGAATCCAATGGGGACTGCTGTGTCTCGTTCAGCCAGTATAGGACCACGTCTGGGAGAAATTTCGAGTCAATCGGTCCAAAGACCTGGAAGCTATTGAAAAAATCAGCCGAGGTTTTCATGAAAAATGGCCCCCTTTCACTAAAATATTCACCAAAAATACAAATTTCACCCGAATCCAATGGGGACTGCTGTGTCTCGTTCAGCCAGTATAGGACCACGTCTGGGAGAAATTCCGAGTCAATCGGTCCAAAGACCTGGAAGCTATTGAAAAAATCGGCCGAGGTTTTCATGAATCCAATGGGGACTGCTGTGTCTCGTTCAGCCAGTATAGGACCACGTCTGGGAGAAATTTCGAGTCAATGGGTCCAAAGACCTGGAAGCTATTGAAAAAATCAGCCGAGGTTTTCATGAAAAATGGAAGATTTTCACTAAAATATTCACCAAAAATACAAATTTCACCCGAATCCAATGCGGACTGCTGTGTCTCTTTCAGCCAATATAGGACCACGTCTGGGAGAAATTCCGAGTCAATCGGTCCAAAGACCTGGAAGCTATTGAAAAAATCGGCCGAGGTTTTCATGAATCCAATGGGGACTGCTGTGTCTCGTTCAGCCAGTATAGGACCACGTCTGGGAGAAATTTCGAGTCAATGGGTCCAAAGACCTGGAAGCTATTGAAAAAATCGGCCGAGGTTTTCATGAAAAATGGAAGATTTTCACTAAAATATTCACCAAAAATACAAATTTCACCCGAATCCAATGCGGACTGCTGTGTCTCGTTCAGCCAGTATAGGACCACGTCTGGGAGAAATTTCGAGTCAATGGGTCCAAAGACCTGGAAGCTATTGAAAAAATCGGCCGAGGTTTTCATGAAAAATGGCCCCCTTTCACTAAAATATTCACCAAAAATACAAATTTCACCCGAATCCAATGCGGACTGCTGTGTCTCGTTCAGCCAGTATAGGACCACGTCTGGGAGACATTTCGAGTCAATGGGTCCAAAGACCTGGAAGCTATTGAAAAAATCGGCCAAGGTTTTCATGAAAAATGGCAGATTTTCACTAAAATATTCACCAAAAATACAAATTTCACCCAAATCCAATGGGGACTGCTGTGTCTCGTTCAGCCAGTATAGGACCACGTCTGGGAGAAATTTCGAGTCAATGGGTCCAAAGACCTGGAAGCTATTGAAAAAATCGGCCGAGGTTTTCATGAATCCAATGGGGACTGCTGTGTCTCGTTCAGCCAGTATAGGACCACGTCTGGGAGAAATTTCGAGTCAATGGGTCCAAAGACCTGGAAGCTATTGAAAAAATCGGCCGAGGTTTTCATGAAAAATGGAAGATTTTCACTAAAATATTCACCAAAAATACAAATTTCACCCGAATCCAATGCGGACTGCTGTGTCTCGTTCAGCCAGTAAAGGACCACGTCTGGGAGAAATTCCGAGTCAATCGGTCCAAAGACCTGGAAGCTATTGAAAAAATCGGCCGAGGTTTTCATGAAAAATGGCCCCCTTTCACTAAAATATTCACCAAAAATACAAATTTCACCCGAATCCAATGCGGACTGCTGTGTCTCGTTCAGATAGTATAGGACCACGTCTGGGAGAAATTTCGAGTCAATCGGTCCAAAGACCTGGAAGCTATTGAAAAAATCGGCCGAGGTTTTCATGAAAAATGGCCCCCTTTCACTAAAATATTCACCAAAAATACAAATTTCACCCGAATCCAATGGGGACTGCTGTGTCTCGTTCAGCCAGTATAGGACCACGTCTGGGAGAAATTTCGAGTCAATCGGTCCAAAGACCTGGAAGCTATTGAAAAAATCGGCCGAGGTTTTCATTAAAAATGGCCCCCTTTCACTAAAATATTCACCAAAAATACAAATTTCACCCGAATCCAATGGGGACTGCTGTGTCTCGTTCAGCCAGTATAGGACCACGTCTGGGAGAAATTTCGAGTCAATGGGTCCAAAGACCTGGAAGCTATTGAAAAAATCGGCCGAGGTTTTCATGAAAAATGGCCCCCTTTCACTAAAATATTCACCAAAAATACAAATTTCACCCGAATCCAATGCGGACTGCTGTGTCTCGTTCAGCCAGTATAGGACCACGTCTGGGAGAAATTTCGAGTCAATGGGTCCAAAGACCTGGAAGCTATTGAAAAAATCGGCTGAGGTTTTCATGAAAAATGGAAGATTTTCACTAAAATATTCACCAAAAATACAAATTTCACCCGAATCCAATGCGGACTGCTGTGTCTCGTTCAGCCAGTATAGGACCACGTCTGGGAGAAATTTCGAGTCAATGGGTCCAAAGACCTGGAAGCTATTGAAAAAATCGGCTGAGGTTTTCATGAAAAATGGAAGATTTTCACTAAAATATTCACCAAAAATACAAATTTCACCCGAATCCAATGCGGACTGCTGTGTCTCGTTCAGCCAGTATAGGACCACGTCTGGGAGAAATTTCGAGTCAATGGGTCCAAAGACCTGGAAGCTATTGAAAAAATCGGCCGAGGTTTTCATGAAAAATGGAAGATTTTCACTAAAATATTCACCAAAAATACAAATTTCACCCGAATCCAATGCGGACTGCTGTGTCTCGTTCAGCCAGTATAGGACCACGTCTGGGAGAAATTTCGAGTCAATGGGTCCAAAGACCTGGAAGCTATTGAAAAAATCGGCCGAGGTTTTCATGAAAAATGGCAGATTTTCACTAAAATATTCACCAAAAATACAAATTTCACCCGAATCCAATGCGGACTGCTGTGTCTCGTTCAGATAGTATAGGACCACGTCTGGGAGAAATTTCGAGTCAATCGGTCCAAAGACCTGGAAGCTATTGAAAAAATCGGCCGAGGTTTTCATTAAAAATGGCCCCCTTTCACTAAAATATTCACCAAAAATACAAATTTCACCCGAATCCAATGGGGACTGCTGTGTCTCGTTCAGCCAGTATAGGACCACGTCTGGGAGAAATTTCGAGTCAATCGGTCCAAAGACCTGGAAGCTATTGAAAAAATCGGCCGAGGTTTTCATGAAAAATGGAAGATTTTCACTAAAATATTCACCAAAAATACAAATTTCACCCGAATCCAATGGGGACTGCTGTGTCTCGTTCAGCCAGTATAGGACCACGTCTGGGAGAAATTTCGAGTCAATCGGTCCAAAGACCTGGAAGCTATTGAAAAAATCGGCTGAGGTTTTCATGAAAAATGGCCCCCTTTCACAAAAATATTCACCAAAAATACAAATTTCACCCGAATCCAATGGGGACTGCTGTGTCTCGTTCAGCCAGTATAGGACCACGTCTGGGAGAAATTTCGAGTCAATCGGTCCAAAGACCTGGAAGCTATTGAAAAAATCGGCCGAGGTTTTCATTAAAAATGGCCCCCTTTCACTAAAATATTCACCAAAAATACAAATTTCACCCGAATCCAATGCGTACTGCTGTGTCTCGTTCAGATAGTATAGGACCACGTCTGGGAGAAACTTCGAGTCAATGGGTCCAAAGACCTGGAAGCTATTGAAAAAATCGGCCAAGGTTTTCATGAAAAATGGCCCCCTTTCACTAAAATATTCACCAAAAATACAAATTTCACCCGAATCCAATGGGGACTGCTGTGTCTCGTTCAGCCAGTATAGGACCACGTCTGGGAGAAATTTCGAGTCAATGGGTCCAAAGACCTGGAAACTATTGAAAAAATCGGCCGAGGTTTTCATGAAAAATGGAAGATTTTCACTAAAATATTCACCAAAAATACAAATTTCACCCGAATCCAATGCGGACTGCTGTGTCTCGTTCAGCCAGTATAGGACCACGTCTGGGAGAAATTTCGAGTCAATCGGTCAAAAGACCTGGAAGCTATTGAAAAAATCGGCCGAGGTTTTCATTAAAAATGGCCCCCTTTCACTAAAATATTCACCAAAAATACAAATTTCACCCGAATCCAATGCGGACTGCTGTGTCTCGTTCAGCCAGTATAGGACCACGTCTGGGAGAAATTTCGAGTCAATGGGTCCAAAGACCTGGAAGCTATTGAAAAAATCGGCCAAGGTTTTCATGAAAAATGGCAGATTTTCACTAAAATATTCACCAAAAATACAAATTTCACCCAAATCCAATGGGGACTGCTGTGTCTCGTTCAGCCAGTATAGGACCACGTCTGGGAGAAATTTCGAGTCAATGGGTCCAAAGACCTGGAAGCTATTGAAAAAATCGGCCGAGGTTTTCATGAAAAATGGCCCCCTTTCACTAAAATATTCACCAAAAATACAAATTTCACCCGAATCCAATGGGGACTGCTGTGTCTCGTTCAGCCACTATAGGACCACGTCTGGGAGAAATTTCGAGTCAATCGGTCCAAAGACCTGGAAGCTATTGAAAAAATCGGCCGAGGTTTTCATGAATCCAATGGGGACTGCTGTGTCTCGTTCAGCCAGTATAGGACCACGTCTGGGAGAAATTTCGAGTCAATGGGTCCAAAGACCTGGAAGCTATTGAAAAAATCGGCCGAGGTTTTCATGAAAAATGGAAGATTTTCACTAAAATATTCACCAAAAATACAAATTTCACCCGAATCCAATGCGGACTGCTGTGTCTCGTTCAGCCAGTATAGGACCACGTCTGGGAGAAATTTCGAGTCAATGGGTCCAAAGACCTGGAAGCTATTGAAAAAATCGGCCGAGGTTTTCATGAAAAATGGCCCCCTTTCACTAAAATATTCACCAAAAATACAAATTTCACCCGAATCCAATGCGGACTGCTGTGTCTCGTTCAGCCAGTATAGGACCACGTCTGGGAGAAATTTCGAGTCAATGGGTCCAAAGACCTGGAAGCTATTGAAAAAATCGGCCGAGGTTTTCATTAAAAATGGCAGATTTTCACTAAAATATTCACCAAAAATACAAATTTCACCCAAATCCAATGCGTACTGCTGTGTCTCGTTCAGATAGTATAGGACCACGTCTGGGAGAAACTTCGAGTCAATGGGTCCAAAGACCTGGAAGCTATTGAAAAAATCGGCCAAGGTTTTCATGAAAAATGGCCCCCTTTCACTAAAATATTCACCAAAAATACAAATTTCACCCGAATCCAATGGGGACTGCTGTGTCTCGTTCAGCCAGTATAGGACCACGTCTGGGAGAAATTTCGAGTCAATGGGTCCAAAGACCTGGAAACTATTGAAAAAATCGGCCGAGGTTTTCATGAAAAATGGAAGATTTTCACTAAAATATTCACCAAAAATACAAATTTCACCCGAATCCAATGCGGACTGCTGTGTCTCGTTCAGCCAGTATAGGACCACGTCTGGGAGAAATTTCGAGTCAATCGGTCAAAAGACCTGGAAGCTATTGAAAAAATCGGCCGAGGTTTTCATTAAAAATGGCCCCCTTTCACTAAAATATTCACCAAAAATACAAATTTCACCCGAATCCAATGCGGACTGCTGTGTCTCGTTCAGCCAGTATAGGACCACGTCTGGGAGAAATTTCGAGTCAATGGGTCCAAAGACCTGGAAGCTATTGAAAAAATCGGCCAAGGTTTTCATGAAAAATGGCAGATTTTCACTAAAATATTCACCAAAAATACAAATTTCACCCAAATCCAATGGGGACTGCTGTGTCTCGTTCAGCCAGTATAGGACCACGTCTGGGAGAAATTTCGAGTCAATGGGTCCAAAGACCTGGAAGCTATTGAAAAAATCGGCCGAGGTTTTCATGAAAAATGGCCCCCTTTCACTAAAATATTCACCAAAAATACAAATTTCACCCGAATCCAATGGGGACTGCTGTGTCTCGTTCAGCCACTATAGGACCACGTCTGGGAGAAATTTCGAGTCAATCGGTCCAAAGACCTGGAAGCTATTGAAAAAATCGGCCGAGGTTTTCATGAATCCAATGGGGACTGCTGTGTCTCGTTCAGCCAGTATAGGACCACGTCTGGGAGAAATTTCGAGTCAATGGGTCCAAAGACCTGGAAGCTATTGAAAAAATCGGCCGAGGTTTTCATGAAAAATGGAAGATTTTCACTAAAATATTCACCAAAAATACAAATTTCACCCGAATCCAATGCGGACTGCTGTGTCTCGTTCAGCCAGTATAGGACCACGTCTGGGAGAAATTTCGAGTCAATGGGTCCAAAGACCTGGAAGCTATTGAAAAAATCGGCCGAGGTTTTCATGAAAAATGGCCCCCTTTCACTAAAATATTCACCAAAAATACAAATTTCACCCGAATCCAATGCGGACTGCTGTGTCTCGTTCAGCCAGTATAGGACCACGTCTGGGAGAAATTTCGAGTCAATGGGTCCAAAGACCTGGAAGCTATTGAAAAAATCGGCCAAGGTTTTCATGAAAAATGGCAGATTTTCACTAAAATATTCACCAAAAATACAAATTTCACCCAAATCCAATGGGGACTGCTGTGTCTCGTTCAGCCAGTATAGGACCACGTCTGGGAGAAATTTCGAGTCAATGGGTCCAAAGACCTGGAAGCTATTGAAAAAATTGGCCGAGGTTTTCATGAAAAATGGCAGATTTTCACTAAAATATTCACCAAAAATACAAATTTCACCCGAATCCAATGGGGACTGCTGTGTCTCGTTCAGCCAGTATAGGACCACGTCTGGGAGAAATTTCGAGTCAATCGGTCCAAAGACCTGGAAGCTATTGAAAAAATCGGCCGAGGTTTTCATGAATCCAATGGGGACTGCTGTGTCTCGTTCAGCCAGTATAGGACCACGTCTGGGAGAAATTTCGAGTCAATCGGTCCAAAGACCTGGAAGCTATTGAAAAAATCGGCCGAGGTTTTCATGAAAAATGGCCCCCTTTCACTAAAATATTCACCAAAAATACAAATTTCACCCGAATCCAATGGGGACTGCTGTGTCTCGTTCAGCCAGTATAGGACCACGTCTGGGAGAAATTTCGAGTCAATCGGTCCAAAGACCTGGAAGCTATTGAAAAAATCGGCCGAGGTTTTCATGAAAAATGGAAGATTTTCACTAAAATATTCACCAAAAATACAAATTTCACCCGAATCCAATGCGGACTGCTGTGTCTCGTTCAGCCAGTAAAGGACCACGTCTGGGAGAAATTCCGAGTCAATCGGTCCAAAGACCTGGAAGCTATTGAAAAAATCGGCCGAGGTTTTCATGAAAAATGGCCCCCTTTCACTAAAATATTCACCAAAAATACAAATTTCACCCGAATCCAATGCGGACTGCTGTGTCTCGTTCAGATAGTATAGGACCACGTCTGGGAGAAATTTCGAGTCAATCGGTCCAAAGACCTGGAAGCTATTGAAAAAATCGGCCGAGGTTTTCATGAAAAATGGCCCCCTTTCACTAAAATATTCACCAAAAATACAAATTTCACCCGAATCCAATGGGGACTGCTGTGTCTCGTTCAGCCAGTATAGGACCACGTCTGGGAGAAATTTCGAGTCAATCGGTCCAAAGACCTGGAAGCTATTGAAAAAATCGGCCGAGGTTTTCATGAAAAATGGCCCCCTTTCACTAAAATATTCACCAAAAATACAAATTTCACCCGAATCCAATGGGGACTGCTGTGTCTCGTTCAGCCAGTATAGGACCACGTCTGGGAGAAATTTCGAGTCAATGGGTCCAAAGACCTGGAAGCTATTGAAAAAATCGGCCGAGGTTTTCATGAAAAATGGCCCCCTTTCACTAAAATATTCACCAAAAATACAAATTTCACCCGAATCCAATGCGGACTGCTGTGTCTCGTTCAGCCAGTATAGGACCACGTCTGGGAGAAATTTCGAGTCAATGGGTCCAAAGACCTGGAAGCTATTGAAAAAATCGGCTGAGGTTTTCATGAAAAATGGAAGATTTTCACTAAAATATTCACCAAAAATACAAATTTCACCCGAATCCAATGCGGACTGCTGTGTCTCGTTCAGCCAGTATAGGACCACGTCTGGGAGAAATTTCGAGTCAATGGGTCCAAAGACCTGGAAGCTATTGAAAAAATCGGCTGAGGTTTTCATGAAAAATGGAAGATTTTCACTAAAATATTCACCAAAAATACAAATTTCACCCGAATCCAATGCGGACTGCTGTGTCTCGTTCAGCCAGTATAGGACCACGTCTGGGAGAAATTTCGAGTCAATCGGTCCAAAGACCTGGAAGCTATTGAAAAAATCGGCCGAGGTTTTCATGAAAAATGGAAGATTTTCACTAAAATATTCACCAAAAATACAAATTTCACCCGAATCCAATGCGGACTGCTGTGTCTCGTTCAGCCAGTATAGGACCACGTCTGGGAGAAATTTCGAGTCAATCGGTCCAAAGACCTGGAAGCTATTGAAAAAATCGGCCGAGGTTTTCATTAAAAATGGCCCCCTTTCACTAAAATATTCACCAAAAATACAAATTTCACCCGAATCCAATGCGGACTGCTGTGTCTCGTTCAGATAGTATAGGACCACGTCTGGGAGAAATTTCGAGTCAATCGGTCCAAAGACCTGGAAGCTATTGAAAAAATCGGCCGAGGTTTTCATTAAAAATGGCCCCCTTTCACTAAAATATTCACCAAAAATACAAATTTCACCCGAATCCAATGGGGACTGCTGTGTCTCGTTCAGCCAGTATAGGACCACGTCTGGGAGAAATTTCGAGTCAATCGGTCCAAAGACCTGGAAGCTATTGAAAAAATCGGCCGAGGTTTTCATGAAAAATGGAAGATTTTCACTAAAATATTCACCAAAAATACAAATTTCACCCGAATCCAATGGGGACTGCTGTGTCTCGTTCAGCCAGTATAGGACCACGTCTGGGAGAAATTTCGAGTCAATCGGTCCAAAGACCTGGAAGCTATTGAAAAAATCGGCTGAGGTTTTCATGAAAAATGGCCCCCTTTCACAAAAATATTCACCAAAAATACAAATTTCACCCGAATCCAATGGGGACTGCTGTGTCTCGTTCAGCCAGTATAGGACCACGTCTGGGAGAAATTTCGAGTCAATCGGTCCAAAGACCTGGAAGCTATTGAAAAAATCGGCCGAGGTTTTCATTAAAAATGGCCCCCTTTCACTAAAATATTCACCAAAAATACAAATTTCACCCGAATCCAATGCGTACTGCTGTGTCTCGTTCAGATAGTATAGGACCACGTCTGGGAGAAACTTCGAGTCAATGGGTCCAAAGACCTGGAAGCTATTGAAAAAATCGGCCAAGGTTTTCATGAAAAATGGCCCCCTTTCACTAAAATATTCACCAAAAATACAAATTTCACCCGAATCCAATGGGGACTGCTGTGTCTCGTTCAGCCAGTATAGGACCACGTCTGGGAGAAATTTCGAGTCAATGGGTCCAAAGACCTGGAAACTATTGAAAAAATCGGCCGAGGTTTTCATGAAAAATGGAAGATTTTCACTAAAATATTCACCAAAAATACAAATTTCACCCGAATCCAATGCGGACTGCTGTGTCTCGTTCAGCCAGTATAGGACCACGTCTGGGAGAAATTTCGAGTCAATCGGTCAAAAGACCTGGAAGCTATTGAAAAAATCGGCCGAGGTTTTCATTAAAAATGGCCCCCTTTCACTAAAATATTCACCAAAAATACAAATTTCACCCGAATCCAATGCGGACTGCTGTGTCTCGTTCAGCCAGTATAGGACCACGTCTGGGAGAAATTTCGAGTCAATGGGTCCAAAGACCTGGAAGCTATTGAAAAAATCGGCCAAGGTTTTCATGAAAAATGGCAGATTTTCACTAAAATATTCACCAAAAATACAAATTTCACCCAAATCCAATGGGGACTGCTGTGTCTCGTTTAGCCAGTATAGGACCACGTCTGGGAGAAATTTCGAGTCAATGGGTCCAAAGACCTGGAAGCTATTGAAAAAATCGGCCGAGGTTTTCATGAAAAATGGCCCCCTTTCACTAAAATATTCACCAAAAATACAAATTTCACCCGAATCCAATGGGGACTGCTGTGTCTCGTTCAGCCACTATAGGACCACGTCTGGGAGAAATTTCGAGTCAATCGGTCCAAAGACCTGGAAGCTATTGAAAAAATCGGCCGAGGTTTTCATGAATCCAATGGGGACTGCTGTGTCTCGTTCAGCCAGTATAGGACCACGTCTGGGAGAAATTTCGAGTCAATGGGTCCAAAGACCTGGAAGCTATTGAAAAAATCGGCCGAGGTTTTCATGAAAAATGGCTCCCTTTCACTAAAATATTCACCAAAAATACAAATTTCACCCGAATCCAATGGGGACTGCTGTGTCTCGTTCAGATAGTATAGGACCACGTCTGGGAGAAATTTCGAGTCAATCGGTCCAAAGACCTGGAAGCTATTGAAAAAATCGGCCGAGGTTTTCATGAATCCAATGGGGACTGCTGTGTCTCGTTCAGCCAGTATAGGACCACGTCTGGGAGAAATTCCGAGTCAATCGGTCCAAAGACCTGGAAGCTATTGAAAAAATCGGCCGAGGTTTTCATGAATCCAATGGGGACTGCTGTGTCTCGTTCAGCCAGTATAGGACCACGTCTGGGAGAAATTTCGAGTCAATGGGTCCAAAGACCTGGAAGCTATTGAAAAAATCGGCCGAGGTTTTCATGAAAAATGGAAGATTTTCACTAAAATATTCACCAAAAATACAAATTTCACCCGAATCCAATGGGGACTGCTGTGTCTCGTTCAGCCAGTATAGGACCACGTCTGGGAGAAATTTCGAGTCAATCGGTCCAAAGACCTGGAAGCTATTGAAAAAATCGGCCGAGGTTTTCATGAAAAATGGCCCCCTTTCACTAAAATATTCACCAAAAATACAAATTTCACCCGAATCCAATGGGGACTGCTGTGTCTCGTTCAGCCAGTATAGGACCACGTCTGGGAGAAATTTCGAGTCAATCGGTCCAAAGACCTGGAAGCTATTGAAAAAATCGGCCGAGGTTTTCATTAAAAATGGCCCCCTTTCACTAAAATATTCACCAAAAATACAAATTTCACCCGAATCCAATGGGGACTACTGTGTCTCGTTCAGCCAGTATAGGACCACGTCTGGGAGAAATTTCGAGTCAATCGGTCCAAAGACCTGGAAGCTATTGAAAAAATCGTCCGAGGTTTTCATGAAAAATGGACCCCTTTCACTAAAATATTCACCAAAAATACAAATTTCACCCGAATCCAATGGGGACTGCTGTGTCTCGTTCAGCCAGTATAGGACCACGTCTGGGAGAAATTTCGAGTCAATGGGTCCAAAGACCTGGAAGCTATTGAAAAAATCGGCCGAGGTTTTCATGAAAAATGGAAGATTTTCACTAAAATATTCACCAAAAATACAAATTTCACCCGAATCCAATGCGGACTGCTGTGTCTCGTTCAGCCAGTATAGGACCACATCTGGGAGAAATTTCGAGTCAATCGGTCCAAAGACCTGGAAGCTATTGAAAAAATCGGCCGAGGTTTTCATGAAAAATGGCCCCCTTTCACTAAAATATTCACCAAAAATACAAATTTCACCCGAATCCAATGGGGACTGCTGTGTCTCGTTCAGCCAGTATAGGACCACGTCTGGGAGAAATTTCGAGTCAATCGGTCCAAAGACCTGGAAGCTATTGAAAAAATCAGCCGAGGTTTTCATGAAAAATGGCCCCCTTTCACTAAAATATTCACCAAAAATACAAATTTCACCCGAATCCAATGGGGACTGCTGTGTCTCGTTCAGCCAGTATAGGACCACGTCTGGGAGAAATTTCGAGTCAATGGGTCCAAAGACCTGGAAGCTATTGAAAAAATCGGCCGAGGTTTTCATGAAAAATGGAAGATTTTCACTAAAATATTCACCAAAAATACAAATTTCACCCGAATCCAATGCGGACTGCTGTGTCTCGTTCAGCCAGTATAGGACCACGTCTGGGAGAAATTTCGAGTCAATCGGTCCAAAGACCTGGAAGCTATTGAAAAAATCGGCCGAGGTTTTCATGAAAAATGGCCCCCTTTCACTAAAATATTCACCAAAAATACAAATTTCACCCGAATCCAATGCGGACTGCTGTGTCTCGTTCAGATAGTATAGGACCACGTCTGGGAGAAATTTCGAGTCAATCGGTCCAAAGACCTGGAAGCTATTGAAAAAATCGGCCGAGGTTTTCATTAAAAATGGCCCCCTTTCACTAAAATATTCACCAAAAATACAAATTTCACCCGAATCCAATGCGGACTGCTGTGTCTCGTTCAGCCAGTATAGGACCACGTCTGGGAGAAATTTCGAGTCAATCGGTCCAAAGACCTGGAAGCTATTGAAAAAATCGGCCGAGGTTTTCATGAAAAATGGCCCCCTTTCACTAAAATATTCACCAAAAATACAAATTTCACCCGAATCCAATGGGGACTGCTGTGTCTGGTTCAGCCAGTATAGGACCACGTCTGGGAGAAATTTCGAGTCAATGGGTCCAAAGACCTGGAAGCTATTGAAAAAATCGGCCGAGGTTTTCATGAAAAATGGCAGATTTTCACTAAAATATTCACCAAAAATACAAATTTCACCCGAATCCAATGGGGACTGCTGTGTCTCGTTCAGCCAGTATAGGACCACGTCTGGGAGAAATTTCGAGTCAATGGGTCCAAAGACCTGGAAGCTATTGAAAAAATCGGCCGAGGTTTTCATGAAAAATGGAAGATTTTCACTAAAATATTCACCAAAAGTACAAATTTCACCCGAATCCAATGCGGACTGCTGTGTCTCGTTCAGCCAGTATAGGACCACGTCTGGGAGAAATTCCGAGTCAATCGGTCCAAAGACCTGGAAGCTATTGAAAAAATCGGCCGAGGTTTTCATGAATCCAATGGGGACTGCTGTGTCTCGTTCAGCCAGTATAGGACCACGTCTGGGAGAAATTTCGAGTCAATGGGTCCAAAGACCTGGAAGCTATTGAAAAAATCGGCCGAGGTTTTCATGAAAAATGGAAGATTTTCACTAAAATATTCACCAAAAATACAAATTTCACCCGAATCCAATGGGGACTGCTGTGTCTCGTTCAGCCAGTATAGGACCACGTCTGGGAGAAATTTCGAGTCAATCGGTCCAAAGACCTGGAAGCTATTGAAAAAATCGGCCGAGGTTTTCATGAAAAATGGCCCCCTTTCACTAAAATATTCACCAAAAATACAAATTTCACCCGAATCCAATGGGGACTGCTGTGTCTCGTTCAGCCAGTATAGGACCACGTCTGGGAGAAATTTCGAGTCAATCGGTCCAAAGACCTGGAAGCTATTGAAAAAATCGGCCGAGGTTTTCATGAAAAATGGCCCCCTTTCACTAAAATATTCACCAAAAATACAAATTTCACCCGAATCCAATGGGGACTGCTGTGTCTCGTTCAGATAGTATAGGACCACGTCTGGGAGAAATTTCGAGTCAATCGGTCCAAAGACCTGGAAGCTATTGAAAAAATCGGCCGAGGTTTTCATGAAAAATGGCCCCCTTTCACTAAAATATTCACCAAAAATACAAATTTCACCCGAATCCAATGGGGACTGCTGTGTCTCGTTCAGCCAGTATAGGACCACGTCTGGGAGAAATTTCGAGTCAATGGGTCCAAAGACCTGGAAGCTATTGAAAAAATCGGCCGAGGTTTTCATGAAAAATGGAAGATTTTCACTAAAATATTCACCAAAAATACAAATTTCACCCGAATCCAATGGGGACTGCTGTGTCTCGTTCAGCCAGTATAGGACCACGTCTGGGAGAAATTTCGAGTCAATCGGTCCAAAGACCTGGAAGCTATTGAAAAAATCGGCCGAGGTTTTCATGAAAAATGGCCCCCTTTCACTAAAATATTCACCAAAAATACAAATTTCACCCGAATCCAATGGGGACTGCTGTGTCTCGTTCAGATAGTATAGGACCACGTCTGGGAGAAATTTCGAGTCAATCGGTCCAAAGACCTGGAAGCTATTGAAAAAATCGGCCGAGGTTTTCATTAAAAATGGCCCCCTTTCACTAAAATATTCACCAAAAATACAAATTTCACCCGAATCCAATGGGGACTGCTGTGTCTCGTTCAGCCAGTATAGGACCACGTCTGGGAGAAATTTCGAGTCAATCGGTCCAAAGACCTTGAAGCTATTGAAAAAATCGGCCGAGGTTTTCATGAAAAATGGCCCCCTTTCACTAAAATATTCACCAAAAATACAAATTTCACCCGAATCCAATGGGGACTGCTGTGTCTCGTTCAGCCAGTATAGGACCACGTCTGGGAGAAATTTCGAGTCAATGGGTCCAAAGACCTGGAAGCTATTGAAAAAATCGGCCGAGGTTTTCATGAAAAATGGCCCCCTTTCACTAAAATATTCACCAAAAATACAAATTTCACCCGAATCCAATGGGGACTGCTGTGTCTCGTTCAGCCAGTATAGGACCACGTCTGGGAGAAATTTCGAGTCAATCGGTCCAAAGACCTGGAAGCTATTGAAAAAATCGGCCGAGGTTTTCATTAAAAATGGCCCCCTTTCACTAAAATATTCACCAAAAATACAAATTTCACCCGAATCCAATGGGGACTGCTGTGTCTCGTTCAGATAGTATAGGACCACGTCTGGGAGAAATTTCGAGTCAATCGGTCCAAAGACCTGGAAGCTATTGAAAAAATCGGCCGAGGTTTTCATTAAAAATGGCCCCCTTTCACTAAAATATTCACCAAAAATACAAATTTCACCCGAATCCAATGGGGACTGCTGTGTCTCGTTCAGCCAGTATAGGACCACGTCTGGGAGAAATTTCGAGTCAATCGGTCCAAAGACCTGGAAGCTATTGAAAAAATCGGCCGAGGTTTTCATGAAAAATGGCCCCCTTTCACTAAAATATTCACCAAAAATACAAATTTCACCCGAATCCAATGGGGACTGCTGTGTCTCGTTCAGCCAGTATAGGACCACGTCTGGGAGAAATTTCGAGTCAATGGGTCCAAAGACCTGGAAGCTATTGAAAAAATCGGCCGAGGTTTTCATGAAAAATGGAAGATTTTCACTAAAATATTCACCAAAAATACAAATTTCACCCGAATCCAATGCGGACTGCTGTGTCTCGTTCAGATAGTATAGGACCACGTCTGGGAGAAATTTCGAGTCAATCGGTCCAAAGACCTGGAAGCTATTGAAAAAATCGGCCGAGGTTTTCATTAAAAATGGCCCCCTTTCACTAAAATATTCACCAAAAATACAAATTTCACCCGAATCCAATGCGGACTGCTGTGTCTCGTTCAGCCAGTATAGGACCACGTCTGGGAGAAATTTCGAGTCAATCGGTCCAAAGACCTGGAAGCTATTGAAAAAATCAGCCGAGGTTTTCATGAAAAATGGCCCCCTTTCACTAAAATATTCACCAAAAATACAAATTTCACCCGAATCCAATGGGGACTGCTGTGTCTCGTTCAGCCAGTATAGGACCACGTCTGGGAGAAATTTCGAGTCAATGGGTCCAAAGACCTGGAAGCTATTGAAAAAATCGGCCGAGGTTTTCATGAAAAATGGAAGATTTTCACTAAAATATTCACCAAAAATACAAATTTCACCCGAATCCAATGCGGACTGCTGTGTCTCGTTCAGCCAGTATAGGACCACGTCTGGGAGAAATTTCGAGTCAATGGGTCCAAAGACCTGGAAGCTATTGAAAAAATCGGCCGAGGTTTTCATGAAAAATGGAAGATTTTCACTAAAATATTCACCAAAAATACAAATTTCACCCGAATCCAATGGGGACTGCTGTGTCTCGTTCAGCCAGTATAGGACCACGTCTGGGAGAAATTTCGAGTCAATGGGTCCAAAGACCTGGAAGCTATTGAAAAAATCGGCCGAGGTTTTCATGAAAAATGGAAGATTTTCACTAAAATATTCACCAAAAATACAAATTTCACCCGAATCCAATGCGGACTGCTGTGTCTCGTTCAGCCAGTATAGGACCACGTCTGGGAGAAATTTCGAGTCAATCGGTCCAAAGACCTGGAAGCTATTGAAAAAATCGGCCGAGGTTTTCATGAAAAATGGCCCCCTTTCACTAAAATATTCACCAAAAATACAAATTTCACCCGAATCCAATGCGGACTGCTGTGTCTCGTTCAGATAGTATAGGACCACGTCTGGGAGAAATTTCGAGTCAATCGGTCCAAAGACCTGGAAGCTATTGAAAAAATCGGCCGAGGTTTTCATTAAAAATGGCCCCCTTTCACTAAAATATTCACCAAAAATACAAATTTCACCCGAATCCAATGCGGACTGCTGTGTCTCGTTCAGCCAGTATAGGACCACGTCTGGGAGAAATTTCGAGTCAATCGGTCCAAAGACCTGGAAGCTATTGAAAAAATCGGCCGAGGTTTTCATGAAAAATGGCCCCCTTTCACTAAAATATTCACCAAAAATACAAATTTCACCCGAATCCAATGCGGACTGCTGTGTCTCGTTCAGATAGTATAGGACCACGTCTGGGAGAAATTTCGAGTCAATCGGTCCAAAGACCTGGAAGCTATTGAAAAAATCGGCCGAGGTTTTCATGAAAAATGGAAGATTTTCACTAAAATATTCACCAAAAATACAAATTTCACCCGAATCCAATGCGGACTGCTGTGTCTCGTTCAGCCAGTATAGGACCACGTCTGGGAGAAATTTCGAGTCAATGGGTCCAAAGACCTGGAAGCTATTGAAAAAATCGGCCGAGGTTTTCATGAAAAATGGAAGATTTTCACTAAAATATTCACCAAAAGTACAAATTTCACCCGAATCCAATGCGGACTGCTGTGTCTCGTTCAGCCAGTATAGGACCACGTCTGGGAGAAATTCCGAGTCAATCGGTCCAAAGACCTGGAAGCTATTGAAAAAATCGGCCGAGGTTTTCATGAATCCAATGGGGACTGCTGTGTCTCGTTCAGCCAGTATAGGACCACGTCTGGGAGAAATTTCGAGTCAATGGGTCCAAAGACCTGGAAGCTATTGAAAAAATCGGCCGAGGTTTTCATGAAAAATGGAAGATTTTCACTAAAATATTCACCAAAAATACAAATTTCACCCGAATCCAATGGGGACTGCTGTGTCTCGTTCAGCCAGTATAGGACCACGTCTGGGAGAAATTTCGAGTCAATCGGTCCAAAGACCTGGAAGCTATTGAAAAAATCGGCCGAGGTTTTCATAAAAAATGGCCCCCTTTCACTAAAATATTCACCAAAAATACAAATTTCACCCGAATCCAATGGGGACTGCTGTGTCTCGTTCAGCCAGTATAGGACCACGTCTGGGAGAAATTTCGAGTCAATCGGTCCAAACCTGGACCTGGAAGCTATTGAAAAAATCGGCCAAGGTTTTCATGAAAAATGGCCCCCTTTCACTAAAATATTCACCAAAAATACAAATTTCACCCGAATCCAATGGGGACTGCTGTGTCTCGTTCAGCCAGTATAGGACCACGTCTGGGAGAAATTTCGAGTCAATCGGTCCAAACCTGGACCTGGAAGCTATTGAAAAAATCGGCCAAGGTTTTCATGAAAAATGGCCCCCTTTCACTAAAATATTCACCAAAAATACAAATTTCACCCGAATCCAATGCGGACTGCTGTGTCTCGTTCAGATAGTATAGGACCACGTCTGGGAGAAATTTCGAGTCAATCGGTCCAAAGACCTGGAAGCTATTGAAAAAATCGGCCGAGGTTTTCATTAAAAATGGCCCCCTTTCACTAAAATATTCACCAAAAATACAAATTTCACCCGAATCCAATGCGGACTGCTGTGTCTCGTTCAGCCAGTATAGGACCACGTCTGGGAGAAATTTCGAGTCAATCGGTCCAAAGACCTGGAAGCTATTGAAAAAATCAGCCGAGGTTTTCATGAAAAATGGCCCCCTTTCACTAAAATATTCACCAAAAATACAAATTTCACCCGAATCCAATGGGGACTGCTGTGTCTGGTTCAGCCAGTATAGGACCACGTCTGGGAGAAATTTCGAGTCAATGGGTCCAAAGACCTGGAAGCTATTGAAAAAATCGGCCGAGGTTTTCATGAAAAATGGCAGATTTTCACTAAAATATTCACCAAAAATACAAATTTCACCCGAATCCAATGGGGACTGCTGTGTCTCGTTCAGCCAGTATAGGACCACGTCTGGGAGAAATTTCGAGTCAATGGGTCCAAAGACCTGGAAGCTATTGAAAAAATCGGCCGAGGTTTTCATGAAAAATGGAAGATTTTCACTAAAATATTCACCAAAAGTACAAATTTCACCCGAATCCAATGCGGACTGCTGTGTCTCGTTCAGCCAGTATAGGACCACGTCTGGGAGAAATTCCGAGTCAATCGGTCCAAAGACCTGGAAGCTATTGAAAAAATCGGCCGAGGTTTTCATGAATCCAATGGGGACTGCTGTGTCTCGTTCAGCCAGTATAGGACCACGTCTGGGAGAAATTTCGAGTCAATGGGTCCAAAGACCTGGAAGCTATTGAAAAAATCGGCCGAGGTTTTCATGAAAAATGGAAGATTTTCACTAAAATATTCACCAAAAATACAAATTTCACCCGAATCCAATGGGGACTGCTGTGTCTCGTTCAGCCAGTATAGGACCACGTCTGGGAGAAATTTCGAGTCAATCGGTCCAAAGACCTGGAAGCTATTGAAAAAATCGGCCGAGGTTTTCATGAAAAATGGCCCCCTTTCACTAAAATATTCACCAAAAATACAAATTTCACCCGAATCCAATGGGGACTGCTGTGTCTCGTTCAGATAGTATAGGACCACGTCTGGGAGAAATTTCGAGTCAATCGGTCCAAAGACCTGGAAGCTATTGAAAAAATCGGCCGAGGTTTTCATAAAAAATGGCCCCCTTTCACTAAAATATTCACCAAAAATACAAATTTCACCCGAATCCAATGGGGACTGCTGTGTCTCGTTCAGCCAGTATAGGACCACGTCTGGGAGAAATTTCGAGTCAATCGGTCCAAACCTGGACCTGGAAGCTATTGAAAAAATCGGCCAAGGTTTTCATGAAAAATGGCCCCCTTTCACTAAAATATTCACCAAAAATACAATTTTCACCCGAATCCAATGCGGACTGCTGTGTCTCGTTCAGATAGTATAGGACCACGTCTGGGAGAAATTTCGAGTCAATCGGTCCAAAGACCTGGAAGCTATTGAAAAAATCGGCCGAGGTTTTCATGAATCCAATGGGGACTGCTGTGTCTCGTTCAGCCAGTATAGGACCACGTCTGGGAGAAATTTCAAGTCAATGGGTCCAAAGACCTGGAAGCTATTGAAAAAATCGGCCGAGGTTTTCATGAAAAATGGAAGATTTTCACTAAAATATTCACCAAAAATACAAATTTCACCCGAATCCAATGGGGACTGCTGCGTCTCGTTCAGCCAGTATAGGACCACGTCTGGGAGAAATTTCAAGTCAATCGGTCTAAAGACCTGGAAGCTATTGAAAAAATCGGCCGAGGTTTTCATGAAAAATGGAAGATTTTCACTAAAATATTCACCAAAAATACAAATTTCACCCGAATCCAATGCGGACTGCTGTGTCTCGTTCAGCCAGT
This sequence comes from Pagrus pagrus, assembly GCF_965226575.1. NCBI lineage: Eukaryota > Metazoa > Chordata > Actinopteri > Spariformes > Sparidae > Pagrus > Pagrus pagrus. The sequence continues at coordinate 221,508 of NW_028175392.1, read as the reverse complement.
ATAGGACCACGTCTGGGAGAAATTTCGAGTCAATCGGTCCAAAGACCTGGAAGCTATTGAAAAAATCGGTCGAGGTTTTCATGAAAAATGGCCCCCTTTCACTAAAATATTCACCAAAAATACAAATTTCACCCGAATCCAATGGGGACTGCTGTGTCTCGTTCAGCCAGTATAGGACCACGTCTGGGAGAAATTTCGAGTCAATCGGTCCAAAGACCTGGAAGCTATTGAAAAAATCGGCCAAGGTTTTCATGAAAAATGGCCCCCTTTCACTAAAATATTCACCAAAAATACAAATTTCACCCGAATCCAATGGGGACTGCTGTGTCTGGTTCAGCCAGTATAGGACCACGTCTGGGAGAAATTTCGAGTCAATGGGTCCAAAGACCTGGAAGCTATTGAAAAAATCGGCCAAGGTTTTCATGAAAAATGGCAGATTTTCACTAAAATATTCACCAAAAATACAAATTTCACCCAAATCCAATGGGGACTGCTGTGTCTCGTTCAGCCAGTATAGGACCACGTCTGGGAGAAATTTCGAGTCAATGGGTCCAAAGACCTGGAAGCTATTGAAAAAATTGGCCGAGGTTTTCATGAAAAATGGAAGATTTTCACTAAAATATTCACCAAAAATACAAATTTCACCCGAATCCAATGGGGACTGCTGTGTCTCGTTCAGCCAGTATAGGACCACGTCTGGGAGACATTTCGAGTCAATCGGTCCAAAGACCTGGAAGCTATTGAAAAAATCGGCCGAGGTTTTCATGAAAAATGGAAGATTTTCACTAAAATATTCACCAAAAATACAAATTTCACCCGAATCCAATGCGGACTGCTGTGTCTCGTTCAGCCAGTATAGGACCACGTCTGGGAGAAATTCCGAGTCAATCGGTCCAAAGACCTGGAAGCTATTGAAAAAATCGGCCGAGGTTTTCATGAAAAATGGCCCCCTTTCACTAAAATATTCACCAAAAATACAAATTTCACCCGAATCCAATGGGGACTGCTGTGTCTCGTTCAGCCAGTATAGGACCACGTCTGGGAGAAATTTCGAGTCAATCGGTCCAAAGACCTGGAAGCTATTGAAAAAATCGGCCGAGGTTTTCATGAAAAATGGCCCCCTTTCACTAAAATATTCACCAAAAATACAAATTTCACCCGAATCCAATGCGGACTGCTGTGTCTCGTTCAGCCAGTATAGGACCACGTCTGGGAGAAATTTTGAGTCAATCGGTCCAAAGACCTGGAAGCTATTGAAAAAATCGGCCGAGGTTTTCATGAAAAATGGCCCCCTTTCACTAAAATATTCACCAAAAATACAAATTTCACCCGAATCCAATGGGGACTGCTGTGTCTCGTTCAGCCAGTATAGGACCACGTCTGGGAGACATTTCGAGTCAATCGGTCCAAAGACCTGGAAGCTATTGAAAAAATCGGCCGAGGTTTTCATGAAAAATGGAAGATTTTCACTAAAATATTCACCAAAAATACAAATTTCACCCGAATCCAATGCGGCCTGCTGTGTCTCGTTCAGCCAGTATAGGACCACGTCTGGGAGAAATTCCGAGTCAATCGGTCAAAAGACCTGGAAGCTATTGAAAAAATCGGCCGAGGTTTTCATGAAAAATGGCCCCCTTTCACTAAAATATTCACCAAAAATACAAATTTCACCCGAATCCAATGCGGACTGCTGTGTCTCGTTCAGATAGTATAGGACCACGTCTGGGAGAAATTTCGAGTCAATCGGTCCAAAGACCTGGAAGCTATTGAAAAAATCGGCCGAGGTTTTCATGAAAAATGGAAGATTTTCACTAAAATATTCACCAAAAATACAAATTTCACCCGAATCCAATGCGGACTGCTGTGTCTCGTTCAGCCAGTATAGGACCACGTCTGGGAGAAATTTCGAGTCAATCGGTCCAAAGACCTGGAAGCTATTGAAAAAATCGGCCGAGGTTTTCATGAAAAATGGCCCCCTTTCACTAAAATATTCACCAAAAATACAAATTTCACCCGAATCCAATGCGGACTGCTGTGTCTCGTTCAGATAGTATAGGACCACGTCTGGGAGAAATTTCGAGGCAATCGGTCCAAAGACCTGGAAGCTATTGAAAAAATCGGCCAAGGTTTTCATGAAAAATGGCCCCCTTTCACTAAAATATTCACCAAAAATACAAATTTCACCCGAATCCAATGCGGACTGCTGTGTCTCGTTCAGCCAGTATAGGACCACGTCTGGGAGAAATTTCGAGTCAATCGGTCCAAAGACCTGGAAGCTATTGAAAAAATCGGCCGAGGTTTTCATGAAAAATGGCCCCCTTTCACTAAAATATTCACCAAAAATACAAATTTCACCCGAATCCAATGGGGACTGCTGTGTCTGGTTCAGCCAGTATAGGACCACGTCTGGGAGAAATTTCGAGTCAATCGGTCCAAAGACCTGGAAGCTATTGAAAAAATCGGCCGAGGTTTTCATGAAAAATGGCCCCCTTTCACTAAAATATTCACCAAAAATACAAATTTCACCCGAATCCAATGGGGACTGCTGTGTCTCGTTCAGCCAGTATAGGACCACGTCTGGGAGAAATTTCGAATCCAATGGGGACCAGTATAGGACCACGTCTGGGAGAAATTTCGAGTCAATGGGTCCAAAGACCTGGAAGCTATTGAAAAAATCGGCCGAGGTTTTCATGAAAAATGGCAGATTTTCACTAAAATATTCACCAAAAATACAAATTTCACCCGAATCCAATGGGGACTGCTGTGTCTCGTTCAGCCAGTATAGGACCACGTCTGGGAGAAATTTCGAGTCAATGGGTCCAAAGACCTGGAAGCTATTGAAAAAATCGGCCGAGGTTTTCAGGAAAAATGGCCCCCTTTCACTAAAATATTCACCAAAAATACAAATTTCACCCGAATCCAATGGGGACTGCTGTGTCTCGTTCAGCCAGTACAGGACCACGTCTGGGAGAAATTTCGAGTCAATGGGTCCAAAGACCTGGAAGCTATTGAAAAAATCGGCCGAGGTTTTCATGAAAAATGGAAGATTTTCACTAAAATATTCACCAAAAATACAAATTTCACCCGAATCCAATGCGAACTGCTGTGTCTCGTTCAGCCAGTATAGGACCACGTCTGGGAGAAATTTCGAGTCAATGGGTCCAAAGACCTGGAAGCTATTGAAAAAATTGGCCGAGGTTTTCATGAAAAATGGCAGATTTTCACTAAAATATTCACCAAAAATACAAATTTCACCCGAATCCAATGGGGACTGCTGTGTCTCGTTCAGCCAGTATAGGACCACGTCTGGGAGACATTTCGAGTCAATCGGTCCAAAGACCTGGAAGCTATTGAAAAAATCGGCCGAGGTTTTCATGAATCCAATGGGGACTGCTGTGTCTCGTTCAGCCAGTATAGGACCACGTCTGGGAGAAATTTCGAGTCAATGGGTCCAAAGACCTGGAAGCTATTGAAAAAATTGGCCGAGGTTTTCATGAAAAATGGCAGATTTTCACTAAAATATTCACCAAAAATACAAATTTCACCCGAATCCAATGCGGACTGCTGTGTCTCGTTCAGCCAGTATAGGACCACGTCTGGGAGACATTTCGAGTCAATCGGTCCAAAGACCTGGAAGCTATTGAAAAAATCGGCCGAGGTTTTCATGAATCCAATGGGGACTGCTGTGTCTCGTTCAGCCAGTATAGGACCACGTCTGGGAGAAATTTCGAGTCAATGGGTCCAAAGACCTGGAAGCTATTGAAAAAATTGGCCGAGGTTTTCATGAAAAATGGCAGATTTTCACTAAAATATTCACCAAAAATACAAATTTCACCCGAATCCAATGCGGACTGCTGTGTCTCGTTCAGCCAGTATAGGACCACGTCTGGGAGACATTTCGAGTCAATCGGTCCAAAGACCTGGAAGCTATTGAAAAAATCGGCCGAGGTTTTCATGAATCCAATGGGGACTGCTGTGTCTCGTTCAGCCAGTATAGGACCACGTCTGGGAGAAATTTCGAGTCAATGGGTCCAAAGACCTGGAAGCTATTGAAAAAATCGGCCGAGGTTTTCATGAAAAATGGAAGATTTTCACTAAAATATTCACCAAAAATACAAATTTCACCCGAATCCAATGCGGACTGCTGTGTCTCGTTCAGCCAGTATAGGACCACGTCTGGGAGAAATTCCGAGTCAATCGGTCCAAAGACCTGGAAGCTATTGAAAAAATCGGCCGAGGTTTTCATGAAAAATGGAAGATTTTCACTAAAATATTCACCAAAAATACAAATTTCACCCGAATCCAATGCGGACTGCTGTGTCTCGTTCAGCCAGTATAGGACCACGTCTGGGAGAAATTTCGAGTCAATCGGTCCAAAGACCTGGAAGCTATTGAAAAAATCGGCCGAGGTTTTCATTAAAAATGGCCCCCTTTCACTAAAATATTCACCAAAAATACAAATTTCACCCGAATCCAATGGGGACTGCTGTGTCTCGTTCAGCCAGTATAGGACCACGTCTGGGAGAAATTTCGAGTCAATGGGTCCAAAGACCTGGAAGCTATTGAAAAAATCGGCCGAGGTTTTCATGAAAAATGGAAGATTTTCACTAAAATATTCACCAAAAATACAAATTTCACCCGAATCCAATGCGGACTGCTGTGTCTCGTTCAGATAGTATAGGACCACGTCTGGGAGAAATTTCGAGTCAATCGGTCCAAAGACCTGGAAGCTATTGAAAAAATCGGCCAAGGTTTTCATTAAAAATGGCCCCCTTTCACTAAAATATTCACCAAAAATACAAATTTCACCCGAATCCAATGCGGACTGCTGTGTCTCGTTCAGCCAGTATAGGACCACGTCTGGGAGAAATTTCGAGTCAATCGGTCCAAAGACCTGGAAGCTATTGAAAAAATCGGCCGAGGTTTTCATGAAAAATGGCCCCCTTTCACTAAAATATTCACCAAAAATACAAATTTCACCCGAATCCAATGGGGACTGCTGCGTCTGGTTCAGCCAGTATAGGACCACGTCTGGGAGAAATTTCGAGTCAATGGGTCCAAAGACCTGGAAGCTATTGAAAAAATCGGCCGAGGTTTTCATGAAAAATGGCAGATTTTCACTAAAATATTCACCAAAAATACAAATTTCACCCGAATCCAATGGGGACTGCTGTGTCTCGTTCAGCCAGTATAGGACCACGTCTGGGAGAAATTTCGAGTCAATGGGTCCAAAGACCTGGAAGCTATTGAAAAAATCGGCCGAGGTTTTCATGAAAAATGGCCCCCTTTCACTAAAATATTCACCAAAAATACAAATTTCACCCGAATCCAATGGGGACTGCTGTGTCTCGTTCAGCCAGTACAGGACCACGTCTGGGAGAAATTTCGAGTCAATGGGTCCAAAGACCTGGAAGCTATTGAAAAAATCGGCCGAGGTTTTCATGAAAAATGGAAGATTTTCACTAAAATATTCACCAAAAATACAAATTTCACCCGAATCCAATGCGGACTGCTGTGTCTCGTTCAGCCAGTATAGGACCACGTCTGGGAGAAATTTCGAGTCAATCGGTCCAAAGACCTGGAAGCTATTGAAAAAATCGGCCGAGGTTTTCATGAAAAATGGCCCCCTTTCACTAAAATATTCACCAAAAATACAAATTTCACCCGAATCCAATGGGGACTGCTGTGTCTGGTTCAGCCAGTATAGGACCACGTCTGGGAGAAATTTCGAGTCAATGGGTCCAAAGACCTGGAAGCTATTGAAAAAATCGGCCAAGGTTTTCATGAAAAATGGCAGATTTTCACTAAAATATTCACCAAAAATACAAATTTCACCCAAATCCAATGGTGACTGCTGTGTCTCGTTCAGCCAGTATAGGACCACGTCTGGGAGAAATTTCGAGTCAATGGGTCCAAAGACCTGGAAGCTATTGAAAAAATTGGCCGAGGTTTTCATGAAAAATGGCAGATTTTCACTAAAATATTCACCAAAAATACAAATTTCACCCGAATCCAATGGGGACTGCTGTGTCTCGTTCAGCCAGTATAGGACCACGTCTGGGAGACATTTCGAGTCAATCGGTCCAAAGACCTGGAAGCTATTGAAAAAATCGGCCGAGGTTTTCATGAATCCAATGGGGACTGCTGTGTCTCGTTCAGCCAGTATAGGACCACGTCTGGGAGAAATTTCGAGTCAATGGGTCCAAAGACCTGGAAGCTATTGAAAAAATTGGCCGAGGTTTTCATGAAAAATGGCAGATTTTCACTAAAATATTCACCAAAAATACAAATTTCACCCGAATCCAATGCGGACTGCTGTGTCTCGTTCAGCCAGTATAGGACCACGTCTGGGAGACATTTCGAGTCAATCGGTCCAAAGACCTGGAAGCTATTGAAAAAATCGGCCGAGGTTTTCATGAATCCAATGGGGACTGCTGTGTCTCGTTCAGCCAGTATAGGACCACGTCTGGGAGAAATTTCGAGTCAATGGGTCCAAAGACCTGGAAGCTATTGAAAAAATCGGCCGAGGTTTTCATGAAAAATGGAAGATTTTCACTAAAATATTCACCAAAAATACAAATTTCACCCGAATCCAATGCGGACTGCTGTGTCTCGTTCAGCCAGTATAGGACCACGTCTGGGAGAAATTCCGAGTCAATCGGTCCAAAGACCTGGAAGCTATTGAAAAAATCGGCCGAGGTTTTCATGAAAAATGGAAGATTTTCACTAAAATATTCACCAAAAATACAAATTTCACCCGAATCCAATGCGGACTGCTGTGTCTCGTTCAGCCAGTATAGGACCACGTCTGGGAGAAATTTCGAGTCAATCGGTCCAAAGACCTGGAAGCTATTGAAAAAATCGGCCGAGGTTTTCATTAAAAATGGCCCCCTTTCACTAAAATATTCACCAAAAATACAAATTTCACCCGAATCCAATGGGGACTGCTGTGTCTCGTTCAGCCAGTATAGGACCACGTCTGGGAGAAATTTCGAGTCAATGGGTCCAAAGACCTGGAAGCTATTGAAAAAATCGGCCGAGGTTTTCATGAAAAATGGAAGATTTTCACTAAAATATTCACCAAAAATACAAATTTCACCCGAATCCAATGCGGACTGCTGTGTCTCGTTCAGCCAGTATAGGACCACGTCTGGGAGAAATTTCGAGTCAATCGGTCCAAAGACCTGGAAGCTATTGAAAAAATCGGCCGAGGTTTTCATGAAAAATGGCCCCCTTTCACTAAAATATTCACCAAAAATACAAATTTCACCCGAATCCAATGGGGACTGCTGTGTCTCGTTCAGCCAGTATAGGACCACGTCTGGGAGAAATTTCGAGTCAATGGGTCCAAAGACCTGGAAGCTATTGAAAAAATCGGCCGAGGTTTTCATGAATCCAATGGGGACTGCTGTGTCTCGTTCAGCCAGTATAGGACCACGTCTGGGAGAAATTTCGAGTCAATCGGTCCAAAGACCTGGAAGCTATTGAAAAAATCGGCCGAGGTTTTCATTAAAAATGGCCCCCTTTCACTAAAATATTCACCAAAAATACAAATTTCACCCGAATCCAATGGGGACTGCTGTGTCTCGTTCAGCCAGTATAGGACCACGTCTGGGAGAAATTTCGAGTCAATCGGTCCAAAGACCTGGAAGCTATTGAAAAAATCGGCCGAGGTTTTCATGAAAAATGGCCCCCTTTCACTAAAATATTCACCAAAAATACAAATTTCACCCGAATCCAATGGGGACTGCTGTGTCTCGTTCAGCCAGTATAGGACCACGTCTGGGAGAAATTTCGAGTCAATGGGTCCAAAGACCTGGAAGCTATTGAAAAAATCGGCCGAGGTTTTCATGAAAAATGGAAGATTTTCACTAAAATATTCACCAAAAATACAAATTTCACCCGAATCCAATGCGGACTGCTGTGTCTCGTTCAGCCAGTATAGGACCACGTCTGGGAGAAATTCCGAGTCAATCGGTCCAAAGACCTGGAAGCTATTGAAAAAATCGGCCGAGGTTTTCATGAAAAATGGCCCCCTTTCACTAAAATATTCACCAAAAATACAAATTTCACCCGAATCCAATGGGGACTGCTGTGTCTCGTTCAGCCAGTATAGGACCACGTCTGGGAGAAATTTCGAGTCAATGGGTCCAAAGACCTGGAAGCTATTGAAAAAATCGGCCGAGGTTTTCATGAATCCAATGGGGACTGCTGTGTCTCGTTCAGCCAGTATAGGACCACGTCTGGGAGAAATTTCGAGTCAATGGGTCCAAAGACCTGGAAGCTATTGAAAAAATCGGCCGAGGTTTTCATGAAAAATGGCCCCCTTTCACTAAAATATTCACCAAAAATACAAATTTCACCCGAATCCAATGGGGACTGCTGTGTCTCGTTCAGCCAGTATAGGACCACGTCTGGGAGGAATTTCGAGTCAATGGGTCCAAAGACCTGGAAGCTATTGAAAAAATCGGCCGAGGTTTTCATGAAAAATGGAAGATTTTCACTAAAATATTCACCAAAAATACAAATTTCACCCGAATCCAATGCGGACTGCTGTGTCTCGTTCAGCCAGTATAGGACCACGTCTGGGAGAAATTCCGAGTCAATCGGTCCAAAGACCTGGAAGCTATTGAAAAAATCGGCCGAGGTTTTCATGAAAAATGGCCCCCTTTCACTAAAATATTCACCAAAAATACAAATTTCACCCGAATCCAATGGGGACTGCTGTGTCTGGTTCAGCCAGTATAGGACCACGTCTGGGAGAAATTTCGAGTCAATGGGTCCAAAGACCTGGAAGCTATTGAAAAAATCGGCCGAGGTTTTCATGAAAAATGGAAGATTTTCACTAAAATATTCACCAAAAATACAAATTTCACCCGAATCCAATGCGGACTGCTGTGTCTCGTTCAGCCAGTATAGGACCACGTCTGGGAGAAATTCCGAGTCAATCGGTCCAAAGACCTGGAAGCTATTGAAAAAATCGGCCGAGGTTTTCATGAAAAATGGCCCCCTTTCACTAAAATATTCACCAAAAATACAAATTTCACCCGAATCCAATGGGGACTGCTGTGTCTCGTTCAGCCAGTATAGGACCACGTCTGGGAGAAATTTCGAGTCAATGGGTCCAAAGACCTGGAAGCTATTGAAAAAATCGGCCGAGGTTTTCATGAATCCAATGGGGACTGCTGTGTCTCGTTCAGCCAGTATAGGACCACGTCTGGGAGAAATTTCGAGTCAATGGGTCCAAAGACCTGGAAGCTATTGAAAAAATCGGCCGAGGTTTTCATTAAAAATGGCCCGCTTTCACTAAAATATTCACCAAAAATACAAATTTCACCCGAATCCAATGGGGACTGCTGTGTCTCGTTCAGCCAGTATAGGACCACGTCTGGGAGAAATTTCGAGTCAATCGGTCCAAAGACCTGGAAGCTATTGAAAAAATCGGCCGAGGTTTTCATGAAAAATGGCCCCCTTTCACTAAAATATTCACCAAAAATACAAATTTCACCCGAATCCAATGGGGACTGCTGTGTCTCGTTCAGCCAGTATAGGACCACGTCTGGGAGGAATTTCGAGTCAATGGGTCCAAAGACCTGGAAGCTATTGAAAAAATCGGCCGAGGTTTTCATGAAAAATGGAAGATTTTCACTAAAATATTCACCAAAAATACAAATTTCACCCGAATCCAATGCGGACTGCTGTGTCTCGTTCAGCCAGTATAGGACCACGTCTGGGAGAAATTCCGAGTCAATCGGTCCAAAGACCTGGAAGCTATTGAAAAAATCGGCCGAGGTTTTCATGAAAAATGGCCCCCTTTCACTAAAATATTCACCAAAAATACAAATTTCACCCGAATCCAATGGGGACTGCTGTGTCTGGTTCAGCCAGTATAGGACCACGTCTGGGAGAAATTTCGAGTCAATGGGTCCAAAGACCTGGAAGCTATTGAAAAAATCGGCCGAGGTTTTCATGAAAAATGGCAGATTTTCACTAAAATATTCACCAAAAATACAAATTTCACCCGAATCCAATGGGGACTGCTGTGTCTCGTTCAGCCAGTATAGGACCACGTCTGGGAGAAATTTCGAGTCAATGGGTCCAAAGACCTGGAAGCTATTGAAAAAATCGGCCGAGGTTTTCATGAAAAATGGAAGATTTTCACTAAAATATTCACCAAAAATACAAATTTCACCCGAATCCAATGCGGACTGCTGTGTCTCGTTCAGCCAGTATAGGACCACGTCTGGGAGAAATTCCGAGTCAATCGGTCCAAAGACCTGGAAGCTATTGAAAAAATCGGCCGACGTTTTCATGAAAAATGGCCCCCTTTCACTAAAATATTCACCAAAAATACAAATTTCACCCGAATCCAATGGGGACTGCTGTGTCTGGTTCAGCCAGTATAGGACCACGTCTGGGAGAAATTTCGAGTCAATGGGTCCAAAGACCTGGAAGCTATTGAAAAAATCGGCCGAGGTTTTCATGAAAAATGGCAGATTTTCACTAAAATATTCACCAAAAATACAAATTTCACCCGAATCCAATGGGGACTGCTGTGTCTCGTTCAGCCAGTATAGGACCACGTCTGGGAGAAATTTCGAGTCAATGGGTCCAAAGACCTGGAAGCTATTGAAAAAATCGGCCAAGGTTTTCATGAAAAATGGAAGATTTTCACTAAAATATTCACCAAAAATACAAATTTCACCCGAATCCAATGCGGACTGCTGTGTCTCGTTCAGCCAGTATAGGACCACGTCTGGGAGAAATTTCGAGTCAATCGGTCCAAAGACCTGGAAGCTATTGAAAAAATCGGCCGAGGTTTTCATTAAAAATGGCCCCCTTTCACTAAAATATTCACCAAAAATACAAATTTCACCCGAATCCAATGGGGACTGCTGTGTCTCATTCAGCCAGTACAGGACCACGTCTGGGAGAAATTTCGAGTCAATGGGTCCAAAGACCTGGAAGCTATTGAAAAAATCGGCCGAGGTTTTCATGAAAAATGGAAGATTTTCACTAAAATATTCACCAAAAATACAAATTTCACCCGAATCCAATGCGGACTGCTGTGTCTCGTTCAGCCAGTATAGGACCACGTCTGGGAGAAATTTCGAGTCAATCGGTCCAAAGACCTGGAAGCTATTGAAAAAATCGGCCGAGGTTTTCATGAAAAATGGCCCCCTTTCACTAAAATATTCACCAAAAAATACAAATTTCACCCAAATCCAATGGGGACTGCTGTGTCTCGTTCAGCCAGTATAGGACCACGTCTGGGAGAAATTTCGAGTCAATGGGTCCAAAGACCTGGAAGCTATTGAAAAAATTGGCCGAGGTTTTCATGAAAAATGGCAGATTTTCACTAAAATATTCACCAAAAATACAAATTTCACCCGAATCCAATGGGGACTGCTGTGTCTCGTTCAGCCAGTATAGGACCACGTCTGGGAGACATTTCGAGTCAATCGGTCCAAAGACCTGGAAGCTATTGAAAAAATCGGCCGAGGTTTTCATGAATCCAATGGGGACTGCTGTGTCTCGTTCAGCCAGTATAGGACCACGTCTGGGAGAAATTTCGAGTCAATGGGTCCAAAGACCTGGAAGCTATTGAAAAAATTGGCCGAGGTTTTCATGAAAAATGGCAGATTTTCACTAAAATATTCACCAAAAATACAAATTTCACCCGAATCCAATGCGGACTGCTGTGTCTCGTTCAGCCAGTATAGGACCACGTCTGGGAGACATTTCGAGTCAATCGGTCCAAAGACCTGGAAGCTATTGAAAAAATCGGCCGAGGTTTTCATGAATCCAATGGGGACTGCTGTGTCTCGTTCAGCCAGTATAGGACCACGTCTGGGAGAAATTTCGAGTCAATGGGTCCAAAGACCTGGAAGCTATTGAAAAAATCGGCCGAGGTTTTCATGAAAAATGGAAGATTTTCACTAAAATATTCACCAAAAATACAAATTTCACCCGAATCCAATGCGGACTGCTGTGTCTCGTTCAGCCAGTATAGGACCACGTCTGGGAGAAATTCCGAGTCAATCGGTCCAAAGACCTGGAAGCTATTGAAAAAATCGGCCGAGGTTTTCATGAAAAATGGAAGATTTTCACTAAAATATTCACCAAAAATACAAATTTCACCCGAATCCAATGCGGACTGCTGTGTCTCGTTCAGCCAGTATAGGACCACGTCTGGGAGAAATTTCGAGTCAATCGGTCCAAAGACCTGGAAGCTATTGAAAAAATCGGCCGAGGTTTTCATGAAAAATGGCCCCCTTTCACTAAAATATTCACCAAAAATACAAATTTCACCCGAATCCAATGGGGACTGCTGTGTCTGGTTCAGCCAGTATAGGACCACGTCTGGGAGAAATTTCGAGTCAATGGGTCCAAAGACCTGGAAGCTATTGAAAAAATCGGCCAAGGTTTTCATGAAAAATGGCAGATTTTCACTAAAATATTCACCAAAAATACAAATTTCACCCAAATCCAATGGGGACTGCTGTGTCTCGTTCAGCCAGTATAGGACCACGTCTGGGAGAAATTTCGAGTCAATGGGTCCAAAGACCTGGAAGCTATTGAAAAAATTGGCCGAGGTTTTCATGAAAAATGGCAGATTTTCACTAAAATATTCACCAAAAATACAAATTTCACCCGAATCCAATGGGGACTGCTGTGTCTCGTTCAGCCAGTATAGGACCACGTCTGGGAGAAATTTCGAGTCAATCGGTCCAAAGACCTGGAAGCTATTGAAAAAATCGGCCGAGGTTTTCATTAAAAATGGCCCCCTTTCACTAAAATATTCACCAAAAATACAAATTTCACCCGAATCCAATGGGGACTGCTGTGTCTCGTTCAGCCAGTACAGGACCACGTCTGGGAGAAATTTCGAGTCAATGGGTCCAAAGACCTGGAAGCTATTGAAAAAATCGGCCGAGGTTTTCATGAAAAATGGAAGATTTTCACTAAAATATTCACCAAAAATACAAATTTCACCCGAATCCAATGCGGACTGCTGTGTCTCGTTCAGCCAGTATAGGACCACGTCTGGGAGAAATTTCGAGTCAATCGGTCCAAAGACCTGGAAGCTATTGAAAAAATCGGCCGAGGTTTTCATGAAAAATGGCCCCCTTTCACTAAAATATTCACCAAAAATACAAATTTCACCCGAATCCAATGGGGACTGCTGTGTCTGGTTCAGCCAGTATAGGACCACGTCTGGGAGAAATTTCGAGTCAATGGGTCCAAAGACCTGGAAGCTATTGAAAAAATCGGCCAAGGTTTTCATGAAAAATGGCAGATTTTCACTAAAATATTCACCAAAAATACAAATTTCACCCAAATCCAATGGGGAATGCTGTGTCTCGTTCAGCCAGTATAGGACCACGTCTGGGAGAAATTTCGAGTCAATGGGTCCAAAGACCTGGAAGCTATTGAAAAAATTGGCCGAGGTTTTCATGAAAAATGGCAGATTTTCACTAAAATATTCACCAAAAATACAAATTTCACCCGAATCCAATGGGGACTGCTGTGTCTCGTTCAGCCAGTATAGGACCACGTCTGGGAGACATTTCGAGTCAATCGGTCCAAAGACCTGGAAGCTATCGAAAAAATCGGCCGAGGTTTTCATGAATCCAATGGGGACTGCTGTGTCTCGTTCAGCCAGTATAGGACCACGTCTGGGAGAAATTTCGAGTCAATGGGTCCAAAGACCTGGAAGCTATTGAAAAAATTGGCCGAGGTTTTCATGAAAAATGGAAGATTTTCACTAAAATATTCACCAAAAATACAAATTTCACCCGAATCCAATGCGGACTGCTGTGTCTCGTTCAGCCAGTATAGGACCACGTCTGGGAGACATTTCGAGTCAATCGGTCCAAAGACCTGGAAGCTATTGAAAAAATCGGCCGAGGTTTTCATGAATCCAATGGGGACTGCTGTGTCTCGTTCAGCCAGTATAGGACCACGTCTGGGAGAAATTTCGAGTCAATGGGTCCAAAGACCTGGAAGCTATTGAAAAAATCGGCCGAGGTTTTCATGAAAAATGGAAGATTTTCACTAAAATATTCACCAAAAATACAAATTTCACCCGAATCCAATGCGGACTGCTGTGTCTCGTTCAGCCAGTATAGGACCACGTCTGGGAGACATTTCGAGTCAATCGGTCCAAAGACCTGGAAGCTATTGAAAAAATCGGCCGAGGTTTTCATGAATCCAATGGGGACTGCTGTGTCTCGTTCAGCCAGTATAGGACCACGTCTGGGAGAAATTTCGAGTCAATGGGTCCAAAGACCTGGAAGCTATTGAAAAAATCGGCCGAGGTTTTCATGAAAAATGGAAGATTTTCACTAAAATATTCACCAAAAATACAAATTTCACCCGAATCCAATGCGGACTGCTGTGTCTCGTTCAGCCAGTATAGGACCACGTCTGGGAGAAATTCCGAGTCAATCGGTCCAAAGACCTGGAAGCTATTGAAAAAATCGGCCGAGGTTTTCATGAAAAATGGAAGATTTTCACTAAAATATTCACCAAAAATACAAATTTCACCCGAATCCAATGGGGACTGCTGTGTCTGGTTCAGCCAGTATAGGACCACGTCTGGGAGAAATTTCGAGTCAATGGGTCCAAAGACCTGGAAGCTATTGAAAAAATCGGCCAAGGTTTTCATGAAAAATGGCAGATTTTCACTAAAATATTCACCAAAAATACAAATTTCACCCAAATCCAATGGGGACTGCTGTGTCTCGTTCAGCCAGTATAGGACCACGTCTGGGAGAAATTTCGAGTCAATGGGTCCAAAGACCTGGAAGCTATTGAAAAAATTGGCCGAGGTTTTCATGAAAAATGGCAGATTTTCACTAAAATATTCACCAAAAATACAAATTTCACCCGAATCCAATGGGGACTGCTGTGTCTCGTTCAGCCAGTATAGGACCACGTCTGGGAGAAATTTCGAGTCAATCGGTCCAAAGACCTGGAAGCTATTGAAAAAATCGGCCGAGGTTTTCATTAAAAATGGCCCCCTTTCACTAAAATATTCACCAAAAATACAAATTTCACCCGAATCCAATGGGGACTGCTGTGTCTCGTTCAGCCAGTACAGGACCACGTCTGGGAGAAATTTCGAGTCAATGGGTCCAAAGACCTGGAAGCTATTGAAAAAATCGGCCGAGGTTTTCATGAAAAATGGCCCCCTTTCACTAAAATATTCACCAAAAATACAAATTTCACCCGAATCCAATGGGGACTGCTGTGTCTGGTTCAGCCAGTATAGGACCACGTCTGGGAGAAATTTCGAGTCAATGGGTCCAAAGACCTGGAAGCTATTGAAAAAATCGGCCAAGGTTTTCATGAAAAATGGCAGATTTTCACTAAAATATTCACCAAAAATACAAATTTCACCCAAATCCAATGGGGAATGCTGTGTCTCGTTCAGCCAGTATAGGACCACGTCTGGGAGAAATTTCGAGTCAATGGGTCCAAAGACCTGGAAGCTATTGAAAAAATTGGCCGAGGTTTTCATGAAAAATGGCAGATTTTCACTAAAATATTCACCAAAAATACAAATTTCACCCGAATCCAATGGGGACTGCTGTGTCTCGTTCAGCCAGTATAGGACCACGTCTGGGAGACATTTCGAGTCAATCGGTCCAAAGACCTGGAAGCTATCGAAAAAATCGGCCGAGGTTTTCATGAATCCAATGGGGACTGCTGTGTCTCGTTCAGCCAGTATAGGACCACGTCTGGGAGAAATTTCGAGTCAATGGGTCCAAAGACCTGGAAGCTATTGAAAAAATTGGCCGAGGTTTTCATGAAAAATGGAAGATTTTCACTAAAATATTCACCAAAAATACAAATTTCACCCGAATCCAATGCGGACTGCTGTGTCTCGTTCAGCCAGTATAGGACCACGTCTGGGAGACATTTCGAGTCAATCGGTCCAAAGACCTGGAAGCTATTGAAAAAATCGGCCGAGGTTTTCATGAATCCAATGGGGACTGCTGTGTCTCGTTCAGCCAGTATAGGACCACGTCTGGGAGAAATTTCGAGTCAATGGGTCCAAAGACCTGGAAGCTATTGAAAAAATCGGCCGAGGTTTTCATGAAAAATGGAAGATTTTCACTAAAATATTCACCAAAAATACAAATTTCACCCGAATCCAATGCGGACTGCTGTGTCTCGTTCAGCCAGTATAGGACCACGTCTGGGAGACATTTCGAGTCAATCGGTCCAAAGACCTGGAAGCTATTGAAAAAATCGGCCGAGGTTTTCATGAATCCAATGGGGACTGCTGTGTCTCGTTCAGCCAGTATAGGACCACGTCTGGGAGAAATTTCGAGTCAATGGGTCCAAAGACCTGGAAGCTATTGAAAAAATCGGCCGAGGTTTTCATGAAAAATGGAAGATTTTCACTAAAATATTCACCAAAAATACAAATTTCACCCGAATCCAATGCGGACTGCTGTGTCTCGTTCAGCCAGTATAGGACCACGTCTGGGAGAAATTCCGAGTCAATCGGTCCAAAGACCTGGAAGCTATTGAAAAAATCGGCCGAGGTTTTCATGAAAAATGGAAGATTTTCACTAAAATATTCACCAAAAATACAAATTTCACCCGAATCCAATGCGGACTGCTGTGTCTCGTTCAGCCAGTATAGGACCACGTCTGGGAGAAATTTCGAGTCAATCGGTCCAAAGACCTGGAAGCTATTGAAAAAATCGGCCGAGGTTTTCATGAAAAATGGCCCCCTTTCACTAAAATATTCACCAAAAATACAAATTTCACCCGAATCCAATGGGGACTGCTGTGTCTGGTTCAGCCAGTATAGGACCACGTCTGGGAGAAATTTCGAGTCAATGGGTCCAAAGACCTGGAAGCTATTGAAAAAATCGGCCAAGGTTTTCATGAAAAATCGCAGATTTTCACTAAAATATTCACCAAAAATACAAATTTCACCCAAATCCAATGGGGACTGCTGTGTCTCGTTCAGCCAGTATAGGACCACGTCTGGGAGAAATTTCGAGTCAATGGGTCCAAAGACCTGGAAGCTATTGAAAAAATTGGCCGAGGTTTTCATGAAAAATGGCAGATTTTCACTAAAATATTCACCAAAAATACAAATTTCACCCGAATCCAATGGGGACTGCTGTGTCTCGTTCAGCCAGTATAGGACCACGTCTGGGAGAAATTTCGAGTCAATCGGTCCAAAGACCTGGAAGCTATTGAAAAAATCGGCCGAGGTTTTCATTAAAAATGGCCCCCTTTCACTAAAATATTCACCAAAAATACAAATTTCACCCGAATCCAATGGGGACTGCTGTGTCTCGTTCAGCCAGTACAGGACCACGTCTGGGAGAAATTTCGAGTCAATGGGTCCAAAGACCTGGAAGCTATTGAAAAAATCGGCCGAGGTTTTCATGAAAAATGGAAGATTTTCACTAAAATATTCACCAAAAATACAAATTTCACCCGAATCCAATGCGGACTGCTGTGTCTCGTTCAGCCAGTATAGGACCACGTCTGGGAGAAATTTCGAGTCAATCGGTCCAAAGACCTGGAAGCTATTGAAAAAATCGGCCGAGGTTTTCATGAAAAATGGCCCCCTTTCACTAAAATATTCACCAAAAATACAAATTTCACCCGAATCCAATGGGGACTGCTGTGTCTGGTTCAGCCAGTATAGGACCACGTCTGGGAGAAATTTCGAGTCAATGGGTCCAAAGACCTGGAAGCTATTGAAAAAATCGGCCAAGGTTTTCATGAAAAATGGCAGATTTTCACTAAAATATTCACCAAAAATACAAATTTCACCCAAATCCAATGGGGACTGCTGTGTCTCGTTCAGCCAGTATAGGACCACGTCTGGGAGAAATTTCGAGTCAATGGGTCCAAAGACCTGGAAGCTATTGAAAAAATTGGCCGAGGTTTTCATGAAAAATGGCAGATTTTCACTAAAATATTCACCAAAAATACAAATTTCACCCGAATCCAATGGGGACTGCTGTGTCTCGTTCAGCCAGTATAGGACCACGTCTGGGAGACATTTCGAGTCAATCGGTCCAAAGACCTGGAAGCTATTGAAAAAATCGGCCGAGGTTTTCATGAATCCAATGGGGACTGCTGTGTCTCGTTCAGCCAGTATAGGACCACGTCTGGGAGAAATTTCGAGTCAATGGGTCCAAAGACCTGGAAGCTATTGAAAAAATTGGCCGAGGTTTTCATGAAAAATGGAAGATTTTCACTAAAATATTCACCAAAAATACAAATTTCACCCGAATCCAATGCGGACTGCTGTGTCTCGTTCAGCCAGTATAGGACCACGTCTGGGAGACATTTCGAGTCAATCGGTCCAAAGACCTGGAAGCTATTGAAAAAATCGGCCGAGGTTTTCATGAATCCAATGGGGACTGCTGTGTCTCGTTCAGCCAGTATAGGACCACGTCTGGGAGAAATTTCGAGTCAATGGGTCCAAAGACCTGGAAGCTATTGAAAAAATCGGCCGAGGTTTTCATGAAAAATGGAAGATTTTCACTAAAATATTCACCAAAAATACAAATTTCACCCGAATCCAATGCGGACTGCTGTGTCTCGTTCAGCCAGTATAGGACCACGTCTGGGAGAAATTCCGAGTCAATCGGTCCAAAGACCTGGAAGCTATTGAAAAAATCGGCCGAGGTTTTCATGAAAAATGGAAGATTTTCACTAAAATATTCACCAAAAATACAAATTTCACCCGAATCCAATGCGGACTGCTGTGTCTCGTTCAGCCAGTATAGGACCACGTCTGGGAGAAATTTCGAGTCAATCGGTCCAAAGACCTGGAAGCTATTGAAAAAATCGGCCGAGGTTTTCATGAAAAATGGCCCCCTTTCACTAAAATATTCACCAAAAATACAAATTTCACCCGAATCCAATGGGGACTGCTGTGTCTGGTTCAGCCAGTATAGGACCACGTCTGGGAGAAATTTCGAGTCAATGGGTCCAAAGACCTGGAAGCTATTGAAAAAATCGGCCAAGGTTTTCATGAAAAATGGCAGATTTTCACTAAAATATTCACCAAAAATACAAATTTCACCCAAATCCAATGGGGACTGCTGTGTCTCGTTCAGCCAGTATAGGACCACGTCTGGGAGAAATTTCGAGTCAATGGGTCCAAAGACCTGGAAGCTATTGAAAAAATTGGCCGAGGTTTTCATGAAAAATGGCAGATTTTCACTAAAATATTCACCAAAAATACAAATTTCACCCGAATCCAATGGGGACTGCTGTGTCTCGTTCAGCCAGTATAGGACCACGTCTGGGAGACATTTCGAGTCAATCGGTCCAAAGACCTGGAAGCTATTGAAAAAATCGGCCGAGGTTTTCATGAATCCAATGGGGACTGCTGTGTCTCGTTCAGCCAGTATAGGACCACGTCTGGGAGAAATTTCGAGTCAATGGGTCCAAAGACCTGGAAGCTATTGAAAAAATTGGCCGAGGTTTTCATGAAAAATGGCAGATTTTCACTAAAATATTCACCAAAAATACAAATTTCACCCGAATCCAATGCGGACTGCTGTGTCTCGTTCAGCCAGTATAGGACCACGTCTGGGAGACATTTCGAGTCAATCGGTCCAAAGACCTGGAAGCTATTGAAAAAATCGGCCGAGGTTTTCATGAATCCAATGGGGACTGCTGTGTCTCGTTCAGCCAGTATAGGACCACGTCTGGGAGAAATTTCGAGTCAATGGGTCCAAAGACCTGGAAGCTATTGAAAAAATCGGCCGAGGTTTTCATGAAAAATGGAAGATTTTCACTAAAATATTCACCAAAAATACAAATTTCACCCGAATCCAATGCGGACTGCTGTGTCTCGTTCAGCCAGTATAGGACCACGTCTGGGAGAAATTCCGAGTCAATCGGTCCAAAGACCTGGAAGCTATTGAAAAAATCGGCCGAGGTTTTCATGAAAAATGGAAGATTTTCACTAAAATATTCACCAAAAATACAAATTTCACCCGAATCCAATGCGGACTGCTGTGTCTCGTTCAGCCAGTATAGGACCACGTCTGGGAGAAATTTCGAGTCAATCGGTCCAAAGACCTGGAAGCTATTGAAAAAATCGACCGAGGTTTTCATTAAAAATGGCCCCCTTTCACTAAAATATTCACCAAAAATACAAATTTCACCCGAATCCAATGGGGACTGCTGTGTCTCGTTCAGCCAGTATAGGACCACGTCTGGGAGAAATTTCGAGTCAATCGGTCCAAAGACCTGGAAGCTATTGAAAAAATCGGCCGAGGTTTTCATTAAAAATGGCCCCCTTTCACTAAAATATTCACCAAAAATACAAATTTCACCCGAATCCAATGGGGACTGCTGTGTCTCGTTCAGCCAGTATAGGACCACGTCTGGGAGAAATTTCGAGTCAATGGGTCCAAAGACCTGGAAGCTATTGAAAAAATCGGCCGAGGTTTTCATGAATCCAATGGGGACTGCTGTGTCTCGTTCAGCCAGTATAGGACCACGTCTGGGAGAAATTTCGAGTCAATGGGTCCAAAGACCTGGAAGCTATTGAAAAAATCGGCCGAGGTTTTCATTAAAAATGGCCCCCTTTCACTAAAATATTCACCAAAAATACAAATTTCACCCGAATCCAATGGGGACTGCTGTGTCTCGTTCAGCCAGTATAGGACCACGTCTGGGAGAAATTTCGAGTCAATCGGTCCAAAGACCTGGAAGCTATTGAAAAAATCGGCCGAGGTTTTCATGAAAAATGGCCCCCTTTCACTAAAATATTCACCAAAAATACAAATTTCACCCGAATCCAATGGGGACTGCTGTGTCTCGTTCAGCCAGTATAGGACCACGTCTGGGAGAAATTTCGAGTCAATGGGTCCAAAGACCTGGAAGCTATTGAAAAAATCGGCCGAGGTTTTCATGAAAAATGGAAGATTTTCACTAAAATATTCACCAAAAATACAAATTTCACCCGAATCCAATGCGGACTGCTGTGTCTCGTTCAGCCAGTATAGGACCACGTCTGGGAGAAATTCCGAGTCAATCGGTCCAAAGACCTGGAAGCTATTGAAAAAATCGGCCGAGGTTTTCATGAAAAATGGCCCCCTTTCACTAAAATATTCACCAAAAATACAAATTTCACCCGAATCCAATGGGGACTGCTGTGTCTCGTTCAGCCAGTATAGGACCACGTCTGGGAGAAATTTCGAGTCAATGGGTCCAAAGACCTGGAAGCTATTGAAAAAATCGGCCGAGGTTTTCATTAAAAATGGCCCCCTTTCACTAAAATATTCACCAAAAATACAAATTTCACCCGAATCCAATGGGGACTGCTGTGTCTCGTTCAGCCAGTATAGGACCACGTCTGGGAGAAATTTCGAGTCAATGGGTCCAAAGACCTGGAAGCTATTGAAAAAATCGGCCGAGGTTTTCATGAAAAATGGCCCCCTTTCACTAAAATATTCACCAAAAATACAAATTTCACCCGAATCCAATGGGGACTGCTGTGTCTCGTTCAGCCAGTATAGGACCACGTCTGGGAGAAATTTCGAGTCAATGGGTCCAAAGACCTGGAAGCTATTGAAAAAATCGGCCGAGGTTTTCATGAAAAATGGAAGATTTTCACTAAAATATTCACCAAAAATACAAATTTCACCCGAATCCAATGCGGACTGCTGTGTCTCGTTCAGCCAGTATAGGACCACGTCTGGGAGAAATTCCGAGTCAATCGGTCCAAAGACCTGGAAGCTATTGAAAAAATCGGCCGAGGTTTTCATGAAAAATGGCCCCCTTTCACTAAAATATTCACCAAAAATACAAATTTCACCCGAATCCAATGGGGACTGCTGTGTCTCGTTCAGCCAGTATAGGACCACGTCTGGGAGAAATTTCGAGTCAATGGGTCCAAAGACCTGGAAGCTATTGAAAAAATCGGCCGAGGTTTTCATGAATCCAATGGGGACTGCTGTGTCTCGTTCAGCCAGTATAGGACCACGTCTGGGAGAAATTTCGAGTCAATGGGTCCAAAGACCTGGAAGCTATTGAAAAAATCGGCCGAGGTTTTCATTAAAAATGGCCCCCTTTCACTAAAATATTCACCAAAAATACAAATTTCACCCGAATCCAATGGGGACTGCTGTGTCTCGTTCAGCCAGTATAGGACCACGTCTGGGAGAAATTTCGAGTCAATGGGTCCAAAGACCTGGAAGCTATTGAAAAAATCGGCCGAGGTTTTCATGAAAAATGGCAGATTTTCACTAAAATATTCACCAAAAATACAAATTTCACCCGAATCCAATGGGGACTGCTGTGTCTCGTTCAGCCAGTATAGGACCACGTCTGGGAGAAATTTCGAGTCAATGGGTCCAAAGACCTGGAAGCTATTGAAAAAATCGGCCAAGGTTTTCATGAAAAATGGAAGATTTTCACTAAAATATTCACCAAAAATACAAATTTCACCCGAATCCAATGCGGACTGCTGTGTCTCGTTCAGCCAGTATAGGACCACGTCTGGGAGAAATTTCGAGTCAATCGGTCCAAAGACCTGGAAGCTATTGAAAAAATCGGCCGAGGTTTTCATGAAAAATGGAAGATTTTCACTAAAATATTCACCAAAAATACAAATTTCACCCGAATCCAATGCGGACTGCTGTGTCTCGTTCAGCCAGTATAGGACCACGTCTGGGAGAAATTTCGAGTCAATCGGTCCAAAGACCTGGAAGCTATTGAAAAAATCGGCCGAGGTTTTCATGAAAAATGGCCCCCTTTCACTAAAATATTCACCAAAAATACAAATTTCACCCGAATCCAATGGGGACTGCTGTGTCTGGTTCAGCCAGTATAGGACCACGTCTGGGAGAAATTTCGAGTCAATGGGTCCAAAGACCTGGAAGCTATTGAAAAAATCGGCCAAGGTTTTCATGAAAAATGGCAGATTTTCACTAAAATATTCACCAAAAATACAAATTTCACCCAAATCCAATGGGGACTGCTGTGTCTCGTTCAGCCAGTATAGGACCACGTCTGGGAGAAATTTCGAGTCAATGGGTCCAAAGACCTGGAAGCTATTGAAAAAATTGGCCGAGGTTTTCATGAAAAATGGCAGATTTTCACTAAAATATTCACCAAAAATACAAATTTCACCCGAATCCAATGGGGACTGCTGTGTCTCGTTCAGCCAGTATAGGACCACGTCTGGGAGACATTTCGAGTCAATGGGTCCAAAGACCTGGAAGCTATTGAAAAAATCGGCCGAGGTTTTCATGAATCCAATGGGGACTGCTGTGTCTCGTTCAGCCAGTATAGGACCACGTCTGGGAGAAATTTCGAGTCAATGGGTCCAAAGACCTGGAAGCTATTGAAAAAATTGGCCGAGGTTTTCATGAAAAATGGCAGATTTTCACTAAAATATTCACCAAAAATACAAATTTCAACCGAATCCAATGCGGACTGCTGTGTCTCGTTCAGCCAGTATAGGACCACGTCTGGGAGACATTTCGAGTCAATGGGTCCAAAGACCTGGAAGCTATTGAAAAAATCGGCCGAGGTTTTCATGAAAAATGGAAGATTTTCACTAAAATATTCACCAAAAATACAAATTTCACCCGAATCCAATGCGGACTGCTGTGTCTCGTTCAGCCAGTATAGGACCACGTCTGGGAGAAATTCCGAGTCAATCGGTCCAAAGACCTGGAAGCTATTGAAAAAATCGGCCGAGGTTTTCATGAAAAATGGCCCCCTTTCACTAAAATATTCACCAAAAATACAAATTTCACCCGAATCCAATGGGGACTGCTGTGTCTCGTTCAGCCAGTATAGGACCACGTCTGGGAGAAATTTCGAGTCAATGGGTCCAAAGACCTGGAAGCTATTGAAAAAATCGGCCGAGGTTTTCATTAAAAATGGCCCCCTTTCACTAAAATATTCACCAAAAATACAAATTTCACCCGAATCCAATGGGGACTGCTGTGTCTCGTTCAGCCAGTATAGGACCACGTCTGGGAGAAATTTCGAGTCAATGGGTCCAAAGACCTGGAAGCTATTGAAAAAATCGGCCGAGGTTTTCATTAAAAATGGCCCCCTTTCACTAAAATATTCACCAAAAATACAAATTTCACCCGAATCCAATGGGGACTGCTGTGTCTCGTTCAGCCAGTATAGGACCACGTCTGGGAGAAATTTCGAGTCAATCGGTCCAAAGACCTGGAAGCTATTGAAAAAATCGGCCGAGGTTTTCATGAAAAATGGCCCCCTTTCACTAAAATATTCACCAAAAATACAAATTTCACCCGAATCCAATGGGGACTGCTGTGTCTCGTTCAGCCAGTATAGGACCACGTCTGGGAGAAATTTCGAGTCAATGGGTCCAAAGACCTGGAAGCTATTGAAAAAATCGGCCGAGGTTTTCATGAAAAATGGAAGATTTTCACTAAAATATTCACCAAAAATACAAATTTCACCCGAATCCAATGCGGACTGCTGTGTCTCGTTCAGCCAGTATAGGACCACGTCTGGGAGAAATTCCGAGTCAATCGGTCCAAAGACCTGGAAGCTATTGAAAAAATCGGCCGAGGTTTTCATGAAAAATGGCCCCCTTTCACTAAAATATTCACCAAAAATACAAATTTCACCCGAATCCAATGGGGACTGCTGTGTCTCGTTCAGCCAGTATAGGACCACGTCTGGGAGAAATTTCGAGTCAATGGGTCCAAAGACCTGGAAGCTATTGAAAAAATCGGCCGAGGTTTTCATGAATCCAATGGGGACTGCTGTGTCTCGTTCAGCCAGTATAGGACCACGTCTGGGAGAAATTTCGAGTCAATGGGTCCAAAGACCTGGAAGCTATTGAAAAAATCGGCCGAGGTTTTCATTAAAAATGGCCCCCTTTCACTAAAATATTCACCAAAAATACAAATTTCACCCGAATCCAATGGGGACTGCTGTGTCTCGTTCAGCCAGTATAGGACCACGTCTGGGAGAAATTTCGAGTCAATGGGTCCAAAGACCTGGAAGCTATTGAAAAAATCGGCCGAGGTTTTCATGAAAAATGGCAGATTTTCACTAAAATATTCACCAAAAATACAAATTTCACCCGAATCCAATGGGGACTGCTGTGTCTCGTTCAGCCAGTATAGGACCACGTCTGGGAGAAATTTCGAGTCAATGGGTCCAAAGACCTGGAAGCTATTGAAAAAATCGGCCAAGGTTTTCATGAAAAATGGAAGATTTTCACTAAAATATTCACCAAAAATACAAATTTCACCCGAATCCAATGCGGACTGCTGTGTCTCGTTCAGCCAGTATAGGACCACGTCTGGGAGAAATTTCGAGTCAATCGGTCCAAAGACCTGGAAGCTATTGAAAAAATCGGCCGAGGTTTTCATGAAAAATGGAAGATTTTCACTAAAATATTCACCAAAAATACAAATTTCACCCGAATCCAATGCGGACTGCTGTGTCTCGTTCAGCCAGTATAGGACCACGTCTGGGAGAAATTTCGAGTCAATCGGTCCAAAGACCTGGAAGCTATTGAAAAAATCGGCCGAGGTTTTCATGAAAAATGGCCCCCTTTCACTAAAATATTCACCAAAAATACAAATTTCACCCGAATCCAATGGGGACTGCTGTGTCTGGTTCAGCCAGTATAGGACCACGTCTGGGAGAAATTTCGAGTCAATGGGTCCAAAGACCTGGAAGCTATTGAAAAAATCGGCCAAGGTTTTCATGAAAAATGGCAGATTTTCACTAAAATATTCACCAAAAATACAAATTTCACCCAAATCCAATGGGGACTGCTGTGTCTCGTTCAGCCAGTATAGGACCACGTCTGGGAGAAATTTCGAGTCAATGGGTCCAAAGACCTGGAAGCTATTGAAAAAATTGGCCGAGGTTTTCATGAAAAATGGCAGATTTTCACTAAAATATTCACCAAAAATACAAATTTCACCCGAATCCAATGGGGACTGCTGTGTCTCGTTCAGCCAGTATAGGACCACGTCTGGGAGACATTTCGAGTCAATGGGTCCAAAGACCTGGAAGCTATTGAAAAAATCGGCCGAGGTTTTCATGAATCCAATGGGGACTGCTGTGTCTCGTTCAGCCAGTATAGGACCACGTCTGGGAGAAATTTCGAGTCAATGGGTCCAAAGACCTGGAAGCTATTGAAAAAATTGGCCGAGGTTTTCATGAAAAATGGCAGATTTTCACTAAAATATTCACCAAAAATACAAATTTCAACCGAATCCAATGCGGACTGCTGTGTCTCGTTCAGCCAGTATAGGACCACGTCTGGGAGACATTTCGAGTCAATGGGTCCAAAGACCTGGAAGCTATTGAAAAAATCGGCCGAGGTTTTCATGAAAAATGGAAGATTTTCACTAAAATATTCACCAAAAATACAAATTTCACCCGAATCCAATGCGGACTGCTGTGTCTCGTTCAGCCAGTATAGGACCACGTCTGGGAGAAATTCCGAGTCAATCGGTCCAAAGACCTGGAAGCTATTGAAAAAATCGGCCGAGGTTTTCATGAAAAATGGAAGATTTTCACTAAAATATTCACCAAAAATACAAATTTCACCCGAATCCAATGCGGACTGCTGTGTCTCGTTCAGCCAGTATAGGACCACGTCTGGGAGAAATTTCGAGTCAATCGGTCCAAAGACCTGGAAGCTATTGAAAAAATCGGCCGAGGTTTTCATGAAAAATGGCCCCCTTTCACTAAAATATTCACCAAAAATACAAATTTCACCCGAATCCAATGGGGACTGCTGTGTCTGGTTCAGCCAGTATAGGACCACGTCTGGGAGAAATTTCGAGTCAATGGGTCCAAAGACCTGGAAGCTATTGAAAAAATCGGCCAAGGTTTTCATGAAAAATGGCAGATTTTCACTAAAATATTCACCAAAAATACAAATTTCACCCAAATCCAACGGGGACTGCTGTGTCTCGTTCAGCCAGTATAGGACCACGTCTGGGAGAAATTTCGAGTCAATGGGTCCAAAGACCTGGAAGCTATTGAAAAAATTGGCCGAGGTTTTCATGAAAAATGGCAGATTTTCACTAAAATATTCACCAAAAATACAAATTTCACCCGAATCCAATGGGGACTGCTGTGTCTCGTTCAGCCAGTATAGGACCACGTCTGGGAGAAATTTCGAGTCAATGGGTCCAAAGACCTGGAAGCTATTGAAAAAATCGGCCGAGGTTTTCATGAAAAATGGCAGATTTTCACTAAAATATTCACCAAAAATACAAATTTCACCCGAATCCAATGGGGACTGCTGTGTCTCGTTCAGCCAGTATAGGACCACGTCTGGGAGAAATTTCGAGTCAATGGGTCCAAAGACCTGGAAGCTATTGAAAAAATCGGCCAAGGTTTTCATGAAAAATGGAAGATTTTCACTAAAATATTCACCAAAAATACAAATTTCACCCGAATCCAATGCGGACTGCTGTGTCTCGTTCAGCCAGTATAGGACCACGTCTGGGAGAAATTTCGAGTCAATCGGTCCAAAGACCTGGAAGCTATTGAAAAAATCGGCCGAGGTTTTCATGAAAAATGGAAGATTTTCACTAAAATATTCACCAAAAATACAAATTTCACCCGAATCCAATGCGGACTGCTGTGTCTCGTTCAGCCAGTATAGGACCACGTCTGGGAGAAATTTCGAGTCAATCGGTCCAAAGACCTGGAAGCTATTGAAAAAATCGGCCGAGGTTTTCATGAAAAATGGCCCCCTTTCACTAAAATATTCACCAAAAATACAAATTTCACCCGAATCCAATGGGGACTGCTGTGTCTGGTTCAGCCAGTATAGGACCACGTCTGGGAGAAATTTCGAGTCAATGGGTCCAAAGACCTGGAAGCTATTGAAAAAATCGGCCAAGGTTTTCATGAAAAATGGCAGATTTTCACTAAAATATTCACCAAAAATACAAATTTCACCCAAATCCAATGGGGACTGCTGTGTCTCGTTCAGCCAGTATAGGACCACGTCTGGGAGAAATTTCGAGTCAATGGGTCCAAAGACCTGGAAGCTATTGAAAAAATTGGCCGAGGTTTTCATGAAAAATGGCAGATTTTCACTAAAATATTCACCAAAAATACAAATTTCACCCGAATCCAATGGGGACTGCTGTGTCTCGTTCAGCCAGTATAGGACCACGTCTGGGAGACATTTCGAGTCAATGGGTCCAAAGACCTGGAAGCTATTGAAAAAATCGGCCGAGGTTTTCATGAATCCAATGGGGACTGCTGTGTCTCGTTCAGCCAGTATAGGACCACGTCTGGGAGAAATTTCGAGTCAATGGGTCCAAAGACCTGGAAGCTATTGAAAAAATTGGCCGAGGTTTTCATGAAAAATGGCAGATTTTCACTAAAATATTCACCAAAAATACAAATTTCAACCGAATCCAATGCGGACTGCTGTGTCTCGTTCAGCCAGTATAGGACCACGTCTGGGAGACATTTCGAGTCAATGGGTCCAAAGACCTGGAAGCTATTGAAAAAATCGGCCGAGGTTTTCATGAAAAATGGAAGATTTTCACTAAAATATTCACCAAAAATACAAATTTCACCCGAATCCAATGCGGACTGCTGTGTCTCGTTCAGCCAGTATAGGACCACGTCTGGGAGAAATTCCGAGTCAATCGGTCCAAAGACCTGGAAGCTATTGAAAAAATCGGCCGAGGTTTTCATGAAAAATGGAAGATTTTCACTAAAATATTCACCAAAAATACAAATTTCACCCGAATCCAATGCGGACTGCTGTGTCTCGTTCAGCCAGTATAGGACCACGTCTGGGAGAAATTTCGAGTCAATCGGTCCAAAGACCTGGAAGCTATTGAAAAAATCGGCCGAGGTTTTCATGAAAAATGGCCCCCTTTCACTAAAATATTCACCAAAAATACAAATTTCACCCGAATCCAATGGGGACTGCTGTGTCTGGTTCAGCCAGTATAGGACCACGTCTGGGAGAAATTTCGAGTCAATGGGTCCAAAGACCTGGAAGCTATTGAAAAAATCGGCCAAGGTTTTCATGAAAAATGGCAGATTTTCACTAAAATATTCACCAAAAATACAAATTTCACCCAAATCCAACGGGGACTGCTGTGTCTCGTTCAGCCAGTATAGGACCACGTCTGGGAGAAATTTCGAGTCAATGGGTCCAAAGACCTGGAAGCTATTGAAAAAATTGGCCGAGGTTTTCATGAAAAATGGCAGATTTTCACTAAAATATTCACCAAAAATACAAATTTCACCCGAATCCAATGGGGACTGCTGTGTCTCGTTCAGCCAGTATAGGACCACGTCTGGGAGACATTTCGAGTCAATCGGTCCAAAGACCTGGAAGCTATTGAAAAAATCGGCCGAGGTTTTCATGAATCCAATGGGGACTGCTGTGTCTCGTTCAGCCAGTATAGGACCACGTCTGGGAGAAATTTCGAGTCAATGGGTCCAAAGACCTGGAAGCTATTGAAAAAATTGGCCGAGGTTTTCATGAAAAATGGCAGATTTTCACTAAAATATTCACCAAAAATACAAATTTCACCCGAATCCAATGCGGACTGCTGTGTCTCGTTCAGCCAGTATAGGACCACGTCTGGGAGACATTTCGAGTCAATCGGTCCAAAGACCTGGAAGCTATTGAAAAAATCGGCCGAGGTTTTCATGAATCCAATGGGGACTGCTGTGTCTCGTTCAGCCAGTATAGGACCACGTCTGGGAGAAATTTCGAGTCAATGGGTCCAAAGACCTGGAAGCTATTGAAAAAATCGGCCGAGGTTTTCATGAAAAATGGAAGATTTTCACTAAAATATTCACCAAAAATACAAATTTCACCCGAATCCAATGCGGACTGCTGTGTCTCGTTCAGCCAGTATAGGACCACGTCTGGGAGAAATTTCGAGTCAATCGGTCCAAAGACCTGGAAGCTATTGAAAAAATCGGCCGAGGTTTTCATTAAAAATGGCCCCCTTTCACTAAAATATTCACCAAAAATACAAATTTCACCCGAATCCAATGGGGACTGCTGTGTCTCGTTCAGCCAGTATAGGACCACGTCTGGGAGAAATTTCGAGTCAATGGGTCCAAAGACCTGGAAGCTATTGAAAAAATCGGCCGAGGTTTTCATGAAAAATGGAAGATTTTCACTAAAATATTCACCAAAAATACAAATTTCACCCGAATCCAATGCGGACTGCTGTGTCTCGTTCAGCCAGTATAGGACCACGTCTGGGAGAAATTTCGAGTCAATCGGTCCAAAGACCTGGAAGCTATTGAAAAAATCGGCCGAGGTTTTCATGAAAAATGGCCCCCTTTCACTAAAATATTCACCAAAAATACAAATTTCACCCGAATCCAATGGGGACTGCTGTGTCTCGTTCAGCCAGTATAGGACCACGTCTGGGAGAAATTTCGAGTCAATGGGTCCAAAGACCTGGAAGCTATTGAAAAAATCGGCCGAGGTTTTCATGAATCCAATGGGGACTGCTGTGTCTCGTTCAGCCAGTATAGGACCACGTCTGGGAGAAATTTCGAGTCAATGGGTCCAAAGACCTGGAAGCTATTGAAAAAATCGGCCGAGGTTTTCATTAAAAATGGCCCCCTTTCACTAAAATATTCACCAAAAATACAAATTTCACCCGAATCCAATGGGGACTGCTGTGTCTCGTTCAGCCAGTATAGGACCACGTCTGGGAGAAATTTCGAGTCAATCGGTCCAAAGACCTGGAAGCTATTGAAAAAATCGGCCGAGGTTTTCATGAAAAATGGCCCCCTTTCACTAAAATATTCACCAAAAATACAAATTTCACCCGAATCCAATGGGGACTGCTGTGTCTCGTTCAGCCAGTATAGGACCACGTCTGGGAGAAATTTCGAGTCAATGGGTCCAAAGACCTGGAAGCTATTGAAAAAATCGGCCGAGGTTTTCATGAAAAATGGAAGATTTTCACTAAAATATTCACCAAAAATACAAATTTCACCCGAATCCAATGCGGACTGCTGTGTCTCGTTCAGCCAGTATAGGACCACGTCTGGGAGAAATTCCGAGTCAATCGGTCCAAAGACCTGGAAGCTATTGAAAAAATCGGCCGAGGTTTTCATGAAAAATGGCCCCCTTTCACTAAAATATTCACCAAAAATACAAATTTCACCCGAATCCAATGGGGACTGCTGTGTCTGGTTCAGCCAGTATAGGACCACGTCTGGGAGAAATTTCGAGTCAATGGGTCCAAAGACCTGGAAGCTATTGAAAAAATCGGCCGAGGTTTTCATGAAAAATGGCAGATTTTCACTAAAATATTCACCAAAAATACAAATTTCACCCGAATCCAATGGGGACTGCTGTGTCTCGTTCAGCCAGTATAGGACCACGTCTGGGAGAAATTTCGAGTCAATGGGTCCAAAGACCTGGAAGCTATTGAAAAAATCGGCCGAGGTTTTCATGAAAAATGGAAGATTTTCACTAAAATATTCACCAAAAATACAAATTTCACCCGAATCCAATGCGGACTGCTGTGTCTCGTTCAGCCAGTATAGGACCAGGTCTGGGAGAAATTTCGAGTCAATCGGTCCAAAGACCTGGAAGCTATTGAAAAAATCGGCCGAGGTTTTCATTAAAAATGGCCCCCTTTCACTAAAATATTCACCAAAAATACAAATTTCACCCGAATCCAATGGGGACTGCTGTGTCTCGTTCAGCCAGTACAGGACCACGTCTGGGAGAAATTTCGAGTCAATGGGTCCAAAGACCTGGAAGCTATTGAAAAAATCGGCCGAGGTTTTCATGAAAAATGGAAGATTTTCACTAAAATATTCACCAAAAATACAAATTTCACCCGAATCCAATGCGGACTGCTGTGTCTCGTTCAGCCAGTATAGGACCACGTCTGGGAGAAATTTCGAGTCAATCGGTCCAAAGACCTGGAAGCTATTGAAAAAATCGGCCGAGGTTTTCATGAAAAATGGCCCCCTTTCACTAAAATATTCACCAAAAATACAAATTTCACCCGAATCCAATGGGGACTGCTGTGTCTGGTTCAGCCAGTATAGGACCACGTCTGGGAGAAATTTCGAGTCAATGGGTCCAAAGACCTGGAAGCTATTGAAAAAATCGGCCAAGGTTTTCATGAAAAATGGCAGATTTTCACTAAAATATTCACCAAAAATACAAATTTCACCCGAATCCAATGGGGACTGCTGTGTCTCGTTCAGCCAGTATAGGACCACGTCTGGGAGACATTTCGAGTCAATCGGTCCAAAGACCTGGAAGCTATTGAAAAAATCGGCCGAGGTTTTCATGAATCCAATGGGGACTGCTGTGTCTCGTTCAGCCAGTATAGGACCACGTCTGGGAGAAATTTCGAGTCAATGGGTCCAAAGACCTGGAAGCTATTGAAAAAATTGGCCGAGGTTTTCATGAAAAATGGCAGATTTTCACTAAAATATTCACCAAAAATACAAATTTCACCCGAATCCAATGCGGACTGCTGTGTCTCG
Source organism: Pagrus pagrus (assembly GCF_965226575.1). Taxonomy (NCBI): domain Eukaryota; kingdom Metazoa; phylum Chordata; class Actinopteri; order Spariformes; family Sparidae; genus Pagrus; species Pagrus pagrus. The sequence continues at coordinate 189,003 of NW_028175392.1, read as the reverse complement.
TTCAGCCAGTATAGGACCACGTCTGGGAGACATTTCGAGTCAATCGGTCCAAAGACCTGGAAGCTATTGAAAAAATCGGCCGAGGTTTTCATGAATCCAATGGGGACTGCTGTGTCTCGTTCAGCCAGTATAGGACCACGTCTGGGAGAAATTTCGAGTCAATGGGTCCAAAGACCTGGAAGCTATTGAAAAAATCGGCCGAGGTTTTCATGAAAAATGGAAGATTTTCACTAAAATATTCACCAAAAATACAAATTTCACCCGAATCCAATGCGGACTGCTGTGTCTCGTTCAGCCAGTATAGGACCACGTCTGGGAGAAATTCCGAGTCAATCGGTCCAAAGACCTGGAAGCTATTGAAAAAATCGGCCGAGGTTTTCATTAAAAATGGCCCCCTTTCACTAAAATATTCACCAAAAATACAAATTTCACCCGAATCCAATGGGGACTGCTGTGTCTCGTTCAGCCAGTATAGGACCACGTCTGGGAGAAATTTCGAGTCAATGGGTCCAAAGACCTGGAAGCTATTGAAAAAATCGGCCGAGGTTTTCATGAAAAATGGAAGATTTTCACTAAAATATTCACCAAAAATACAAATTTCACCCGAATCCAATGGGGACTGCTGTGTCTCGTTCAGCCAGTATAGGACCACGTCTGGGAGAAATTTCGAGTCAATGGGTCCAAAGACCTGGAAGCTATTGAAAAAATCGGCCGAGGTTTTCATGAAAAATGGAAGATTTTCACTAAAATATTCACCAAAAATACAAATTTCACCCGAATCCAATGCGGACTGCTGTGTCTCGTTCAGCCAGTATAGGACCACGTCTGGGAGAAATTCCGAGTCAATCGGTCCAAAGACCTGGAAGCTATTGAAAAAATCGGCCGAGGTTTTCATGAAAAATGGCCCCCTTTCACTAAAATATTCACCAAAAATACAAATTTCACCCGAATCCAATGGGGACTGCTGTGTCTGGTTCAGCCAGTATAGGACCACGTCTGGGAGAAATTTCGAGTCAATGGGTCCAAAGACCTGGAAGCTATTGAAAAAATCGGCCGAGGTTTTCATGAAAAATGGCAGATTTTCACTAAAATATTCACCAAAAATACAAATTTCACCCGAATCCAATGGGGACTGCTGTGTCTCGTTCAGCCAGTATAGGACCACGTCTGGGAGAAATTTCGAGTCAATGGGTCCAAAGACCTGGAAGCTATTGAAAAAATCGTCCGAGGTTTTCATGAAAAATGGAAGATTTTCACTAAAATATTCACCAAAAATACAAATTTCACCCGAATCCAATGCGGACTGCTGTGTCTCGTTCAGCCAGTATAGGACCACGTCTGGGAGAAATTTCGAGTCAATCGGTCCAAAGACCTGGAAGCTATTGAAAAAATCGGCCGAGGTTTTCATTAAAAATGGCCCCCTTTCACTAAAATATTCACCAAAAATACAAATTTCACCCGAATCCAATGGGGACTGCTGTGTCTCGTTCAGCCAGTACAGGACCACGTCTGGGAGAAATTTCGAGTCAATGGGTCCAAAGACCTGGAAGCTATTGAAAAAATCGGCCGAGGTTTTCATGAAAAATGGAAGATTTTCACTAAAATATTCACCAAAAATACAAATTTCACCCGAATCCAATGCGGACTGCTGTGTCTCGTTCAGCCAGTATAGGACCACGTCTGGGAGAAATTTCGAGTCAATCGGTCCAAAGACCTGGAAGCTATTGAAAAAATCGGCCGAGGTTTTCATGAAAAATGGCCCCCTTTCACTAAAATATTCACCAAAAATACAAATTTCACCCGAATCCAATGGGGACTGCTGTGTCTGGTTCAGCCAGTATAGGACCACGTCTGGGAGAAATTTCGAGTCAATGGGTCCAAAGACCTGGAAGCTATTGAAAAAATCGGCCAAGGTTTTCATGAAAAATGGCAGATTTTCACTAAAATATTCACCAAAAATACAAATTTCACCCGAATCCAATGGGGACTGCTGTGTCTGGTTCAGCCAGTATAGGACCACGTCTGGGAGAAATTTCGAGTCAATGGGTCCAAAGACCTGGAAGCTATTGAAAAAATCGGCCGAGGTTTTCATGAAAAATGGCAGATTTTCACTAAAATATTCACCAAAAATACAAATTTCACCCGAATCCAATGGGGACTGCTGTGTCTCGTTCAGCCAGTATAGGACCACGTCTGGGAGAAATTTCGAGTCAATGGGTCCAAAGACCTGGAAGCTATTGAAAAAATCGGCCGAGGTTTTCATGAAAAATGGAAGATTTTCACTAAAATATTCACCAAAAATACAAATTTCACCCGAATCCAATGCGGACTGCTGTGTCTCGTTCAGCCAGTATAGGACCACGTCTGGGAGAAATTTCGAGTCAATCGGTCCAAAGACCTGGAAGCTATTGAAAAAATCGGCCGAGGTTTTCATTAAAAATGGCCCCCTTTCACTAAAATATTCACCAAAAATACAAATTTCACCCGAATCCAATGGGGACTGCTGTGTCTCGTTCAGCCAGTACAGGACCACGTCTGGGAGAAATTTCGAGTCAATGGGTCCAAAGACCTGGAAGCTATTGAAAAAATCGGCCGAGGTTTTCATGAAAAATGGAAGATTTTCACTAAAATATTCACCAAAAATACAAATTTCACCCGAATCCAATGCGGACTGCTGTGTCTCGTTCAGCCAGTATAGGACCACGTCTGGGAGAAATTTCGAGTCAATCGGTCCAAAGACCTGGAAGCTATTGAAAAAATCGGCCGAGGTTTTCATGAAAAATGGCCCCCTTTCACTAAAATATTCACCAAAAATACAAATTTCACCCGAATCCAATGGGGACTGCTGTGTCTGGTTCAGCCAGTATAGGACCACGTCTGGGAGAAATTTCGAGTCAATGGGTCCAAAGACCTGGAAGCTATTGAAAAAATCGGCCAAGGTTTTCATGAAAAATGGCAGATTTTCACTAAAATATTCACCAAAAATACAAATTTCACCCGAATCCAATGGGGACTGCTGTGTCTCGTTCAGCCAGTATAGGACCACGTCTGGGAGACATTTCGAGTCAATCGGTCCAAAGACCTGGAAGCTATTGAAAAAATCGGCCGAGGTTTTCATGAATCCAATGGGGACTGCTGTGTCTCGTTCAGCCAGTATAGGACCACGTCTGGGAGAAATTTCGAGTCAATGGGTCCAAAGACCTGGAAGCTATTGAAAAAATTGGCCGAGGTTTTCATGAAAAATGGCAGATTTTCACTAAAATATTCACCAAAAATACAAATTTCACCCGAATCCAATGCGGACTGCTGTGTCTCGTTCAGCCAGTATAGGACCACGTCTGGGAGACATTTCGAGTCAATCGGTCCAAAGACCTGGAAGCTATTGAAAAAATCGGCCGAGGTTTTCATGAATCCAATGGGGACTGCTGTGTCTCGTTCAGCCAGTATAGGACCACGTCTGGGAGAAATTTCGAGTCAATGGGTCCAAAGACCTGGAAGCTATTGAAAAAATCGGCCGAGGTTTTCATGAAAAATGGAAGATTTTCACTAAAATATTCACCAAAAATACAAATTTCACCCGAATCCAATGCGGACTGCTGTGTCTCGTTCAGCCAGTATAGGACCACGTCTGGGAGAAATTCCGAGTCAATCGGTCCAAAGACCTGGAAGCTATTGAAAAAATCGGCCGAGGTTTTCATTAAAAATGGCCCCCTTTCACTAAAATATTCACCAAAAATACAAATTTCACCCGAATCCAATGGGGACTGCTGTGTCTCGTTCAGCCAGTATAGGACCACGTCTGGGAGAAATTTCGAGTCAATGGGTCCAAAGACCTGGAAGCTATTGAAAAAATCGGCCGAGGTTTTCATGAAAAATGGAAGATTTTCACTAAAATATTCACCAAAAATACAAATTTCACCCGAATCCAATGCGGACTGCTGTGTCTCGTTCAGCCAGTATAGGACCACGTCTGGGAGAAATTTCGAGTCAATCGGTCCAAAGACCTGGAAGCTATTGAAAAAATCGGCCGAGGTTTTCATGAAAAATGGCCCCCTTTCACTAAAATATTCACCAAAAATACAAATTTCACCCAAATCCAATGGGGACTGCTGTGTCTCGTTCAGCCAGTATAGGACCACGTCTGGGAGAAATTTCGAGTCAATGGGTCCAAAGACCTGGAAGCTATTGAAAAAATCGGCCGAGGTTTTCATGAATCCAATGGGGACTGCTGTGTCTCGTTCAGCCAGTATAGGACCACGTCTGGGAGAAATTTCGAGTCAATGGGTCCAAAGACCTGGAAGCTATTGAAAAAATCGGCCGAGGTTTTCATTAAAAATGGCCCCCTTTCACTAAAATATTCACCAAAAATACAAATTTCACCCGAATCCAATGGGGACTGCTGTGTCTCGTTCAGCCAGTATAGGACCACGTCTGGGAGAAATTTCGAGTCAATGGGTCCAAAGACCTGGAAGCTATTGAAAAAATCGGCCGAGGTTTTCATGAAAAATGGAAGATTTTCACTAAAATATTCACCAAAAATACAAATTTCACCCGAATCCAATGCGGACTGCTGTGTCTCGTTCAGCCAGTATAGGACCACGTCTGGGAGAAATTCCGAGTCAATCGGTCCAAAGACCTGGAAGCTATTGAAAAAATCGGCCGAGGTTTTCATGAAAAATGGCCCCCTTTCACTAAAATATTCACCAAAAATACAAATTTCACCCGAATCCAATGGGGACTGCTGTGTCTCGTTCAGCCAGTATAGGACCACGTCTGGGAGAAATTTCGAGTCAATGGGTCCAAAGACCTGGAAGCTATTGAAAAAATCGGCCAAGGTTTTCATGAAAAATGGCAGATTTTCACTAAAATATTCACCAAAAATACAAATTTCACCCGAATCCAATGGGGACTGCTGTGTCTCGTTCAGCCAGTATAGGACCACGTCTGGGAGACATTTCGAGTCAATCGGTCCAAAGACCTGGAAGCTATTGAAAAAATCGGCCGAGGTTTTCATGAATCCAATGGGGACTGCTGTGTCTCGTTCAGCCAGTATAGGACCACGTCTGGGAGAAATTTCGAGTCAATGGGTCCAAAGACCTGGAAGCTATTGAAAAAATTGGCCGAGGTTTTCATGAAAAATGGCAGATTTTCACTAAAATATTCACCAAAAATACAAATTTCACCCGAATCCAATGCGGACTGCTGTGTCTCGTTCAGCCAGTATAGGACCACGTCTGGGAGACATTTCGAGTCAATCGGTCCAAAGACCTGGAAGCTATTGAAAAAATCGGCCGAGGTTTTCATGAATCCAATGGGGACTGCTGTGTCTCGTTCAGCCAGTATAGGACCACGTCTGGGAGAAATTTCGAGTCAATGGGTCCAAAGACCTGGAAGCTATTGAAAAAATCGGCCGAGGTTTTCATGAAAAATGGAAGATTTTCACTAAAATATTCACCAAAAATACAAATTTCACCCGAATCCAATGCGGACTGCTGTGTCTCGTTCAGCCAGTATAGGACCACGTCTGGGAGAAATTTCGAGTCAATCGGTCCAAAGACCTGGAAGCTATTGAAAAAATCGGCCGAGGTTTTCATGAAAAATGGCCCCCTTTCACTAAAATATTCACCAAAAATACAAATTTCACCCAAATCCAATGGGGACTGCTGTGTCTCGTTCAGCCAGTATAGGACCACGTCTGGGAGAAATTTCGAGTCAATGGGTCCAAAGACCTGGAAGCTATTGAAAAAATCGGCCGAGGTTTTCATGAATCCAATGGGGACTGCTGTGTCTCGTTCAGCCAGTATAGGACCACGTCTGGGAGAAATTTCGAGTCAATGGGTCCAAAGACCTGGAAGCTATTGAAAAAATCGGCCGAGGTTTTCATAAAAAATGGCCCCCTTTCACTAAAATATTCACCAAAAATACAAATTTCACCCGAATCCAATGGGGACTGCTGTGTCTCGTTCAGCCAGTATAGGACCACGTCTGGGAGAAATTTCGAGTCAATGGGTCCAAAGACCTGGAAGCTATTGAAAAAATCGGCCGAGGTTTTCATGAAAAATGGAAGATTTTCACTAAAATATTCACCAAAAATACAAATTTCACCCGAATCCAATGCGGACTGCTGTGTCTCGTTCAGCCAGTATAGGACCACGTCTGGGAGAAATTCCGAGTCAATCGGTCCAAAGACCTGGAAGCTATTGAAAAAATCGGCCGAGGTTTTCATGAAAAATGGCCCCCTTTCACTAAAATATTCACCAAAAATACAAATTTCACCCGAATCCAATGGGGACTGCTGTGTCTCGTTCAGCCAGTATAGGACCACGTCTGGGAGAAATTTCGAGTCAATGGGTCCAAAGACCTGGAAGCTATTGAAAAAATCGGCCGAGGTTTTCATGAATCCAATGGGGACTGCTGTGTCTCGTTCAGCCAGTATAGGACCACGTCTGGGAGAAATTTCGAGTCAATGGGTCCAAAGACCTGGAAGCTATTGAAAAAATCGGCCGAGGTTTTCATTAAAAATGGCCCCCTTTCACTAAAATATTCACCAAAAATACAAATTTCACCCGAATCCAATGGGGACTGCTGTGTCTCGTTCAGCCAGTATAGGACCACGTCTGGGAGAAATTTCGAGTCAATCGGTCCAAAGACCTGGAAGCTATTGAAAAAATCGGCCGAGGTTTTCATGAAAAATGGCCCCCTTTCACTAAAATATTCACCAAAAATACAAATTTCACCCGAATCCAATGGGGACTGCTGTGTCTCGTTCAGCCAGTATAGGACCACGTCTGGGAGAAATTTCGAGTCAATGGGTCCAAAGACCTGGAAGCTATTGAAAAAATCGGCCGAGGTTTTCATGAAAAATGGAAGATTTTCACTAAAATATTCACCAAAAATACAAATTTCACCCGAATCCAATGCGGACTGCTGTGTCTCGTTCAGCCAGTATAGGACCACGTCTGGGAGAAATTCCGAGTCAATCGGTCCAAAGACCTGGAAGCTATTGAAAAAATCGGCCGAGGTTTTCATGAAAAATGGCCCCCTTTCACTAAAATATTCACCAAAAATACAAATTTCACCCGAATCCAATGGGGACTGCTGTGTCTGGTTCAGCCAGTATAGGACCACGTCTGGGAGAAATTTCGAGTCAATGGGTCCAAAGACCTGGAAGCTATTGAAAAAATCGGCCGAGGTTTTCATGAAAAATGGCAGATTTTCACTAAAATATTCACCAAAAATACAAATTTCACCCGAATCCAATGGGGACTGCTGTGTCTCGTTCAGCCAGTATAGGACCACGTCTGGGAGAAATTTCGAGTCAATGGGTCCAAAGACCTGGAAGCTATTGAAAAAATCGGCCGAGGTTTTCATGAAAAATGGAAGATTTTCACTAAAATATTCACCAAAAATACAAATTTCACCCGAATCCAATGCGGACTGCTGTGTCTCGTTCAGCCAGTATAGGACCACGTCTGGGAGAAATTTCGAGTCAATCGGTCCAAAGACCTGGAAGCTATTGAAAAAATCGGCCGAGGTTTTCATTAAAAATGGCCCCCTTTCACTAAAATATTCACCAAAAATACAAATTTCACCCGAATCCAATGGGGACTGCTGTGTCTCGTTCAGCCAGTACAGGACCACATCTGGGAGAAATTTCGAGTCAATGGGTCCAAAGACCTGGAAGCTATTGAAAAAATCGGCCGAGGTTTTCATGAAAAATGGAAGATTTTCACTAAAATATTCACCAAAAATACAAATTTCACCCGAATCCAATGCGGACTGCTGTGTCTCGTTCAGCCAGTATAGGACCACGTCTGGGAGAAATTTCGAGTCAATCGGTCCAAAGACCTGGAAGCTATTGAAAAAATCGGCCGAGGTTTTCATGAAAAATGGCCCCCTTTCACTAAAATATTCACCAAAAATACAAATTTCACCCGAATCCAATGGGGACTGCTGTGTCTCGTTCAGCCAGTATAGGACCACGTCTGGGAGAAATTTCGAGTCAATCGGTCCAAAGACCTGGAAGCTATTGAAAAAATCGGCCGAGGTTTTCATGAAAAATGGCCCCCTTTCACTAAAATATTCACCAAAAATACAAATTTCACCCGAATCCAATGGGGACTGCTGTGTCTCGTTCAGCCAGTATAGGACCACGTCTGGGAGAAATTTCGAGTCAATGGGTCCAAAGACCTGGAAGCTATTGAAAAAATCGGCCGAGGTTTTCATGAAAAATGGAAGATTTTCACTAAAATATTCACCAAAAATACAAATTTCACCCGAATCCAATGCGGACTGCTGTGTCTCGTTCAGCCAGTATAGGACCACGTCTGGGAGAAATTCCGAGTCAATCGGTCCAAAGACCTGGAAGCTATTGAAAAAATCGGCCGAGGTTTTCATGAAAAATGGCCCCCTTTCACTAAAATATTCACCAAAAATACAAATTTCACCCGAATCCAATGGGGACTGCTGTGTCTCGTTCAGCCAGTATAGGACCACGTCTGGGAGAAATTTCGAGTCAATGGGTCCAAAGACCTGGAAGCTATTGAAAAAATCGGCCGAGGTTTTCATGAATCCAATGGGGACTGCTGTGTCTCGTTCAGCCAGTATAGGACCACGTCTGGGAGAAATTTCGAGTCAATGGGTCCAAAGACCTGGAAGCTATTGAAAAAATCGGCCGAGGTTTTCATTAAAAATGGCCCCCTTTCACTAAAATATTCACCAAAAATACAAATTTCACCCGAATCCAATGGGGACTGCTGTGTCTCGTTCAGCCAGTATAGGACCACGTCTGGGAGAAATTTCGAGTCAATCGGTCCAAAGACCTGGAAGCTATTGAAAAAATCGGCCGAGGTTTTCATGAAAAATGGCCCCCTTTCACTAAAATATTCACCAAAAATACAAATTTCACCCGAATCCAATGGGGACTGCTGTGTCTCGTTCAGCCAGTATAGGACCACGTCTGGGAGAAATTTCGAGTCAATGGGTCCAAAGACCTGGAAGCTATTGAAAAAATCGGCCGAGGTTTTCATGAAAAATGGAAGATTTTCACTAAAATATTCACCAAAAATACAAATTTCACCCGAATCCAATGCGGACTGCTGTGTCTCGTTCAGCCAGTATAGGACCACGTCTGGGAGAAATTCCGAGTCAATCGGTCCAAAGACCTGGAAGCTATTGAAAAAATCGGCCGAGGTTTTCATGAAAAATGGCCCCCTTTCACTAAAATATTCACCAAAAATACAAATTTCACCCGAATCCAATGGGGACTGCTGTGTCTGGTTCAGCCAGTATAGGACCACGTCTGGGAGAAATTTCGAGTCAATGGGTCCAAAGACCTGGAAGCTATTGAAAAAATCGGCCGAGGTTTTCATGAAAAATGGCAGATTTTCACTAAAATATTCACCAAAAATACAAATTTCACCCGAATCCAATGGGGACTGCTGTGTCTCGTTCAGCCAGTATAGGACCACGTCTGGGAGAAATTTCGAGTCAATGGGTCCAAAGACCTGGAAGCTATTGAAAAAATCGGCCGAGGTTTTCATGAAAAATGGAAGATTTTCACTAAAATATTCACCAAAAATACAAATTTCACCCGAATCCAATGCGGACTGCTGTGTCTCGTTCAGCCAGTATAGGACCACGTCTGGGAGAAATTTCGAGTCAATCGGTCCAAAGACCTGGAAGCTATTGAAAAAATCGGCCGAGGTTTTCATTAAAAATGGCCCCCTTTCACTAAAATATTCACCAAAAATACAAATTTCACCCGAATCCAATGGGGACTGCTGTGTCTCGTTCAGCCAGTACAGGACCACGTCTGGGAGAAATTTCGAGTCAATGGGTCCAAAGACCTGGAAGCTATTGAAAAAATCGGCCGAGGTTTTCATGAAAAATGGAAGATTTTCACTAAAATATTCACCAAAAATACAAATTTCACCCGAATCCAATGCGGACTGCTGTGTCTCGTTCAGCCAGTATAGGACCACGTCTGGGAGAAATTTCGAGTCAATCGGTCCAAAGACCTGGAAGCTATTGAAAAAATCGGCCGAGGTTTTCATGAAAAATGGCCCCCTTTCACTAAAATATTCACCAAAAATACAAATTTCACCCGAATCCAATGGGGACTGCTGTGTCTGGTTCAGCCAGTATAGGACCACGTCTGGGAGAAATTTCGAGTCAATGGGTCCAAAGACCTGGAAGCTATTGAAAAAATCGGCCGAGGTTTTCATGAATCCAATGGGGACTGCTGTGTCTCGTTCAGCCAGTATAGGACCACGTCTGGGAGAAATTTCGAGTCAATGGGTCCAAAGACCTGGAAGCTATTGAAAAAATTGGCCGAGGTTTTCATGAAAAATGGCAGATTTTCACTAAAATATTCACCAAAAATACAAATTTCACCCGAATCCAATGCGGACTGCTGTGTCTCGTTCAGCCAGTATAGGACCACGTCTGGGAGACATTTCGAGTCAATCGGTCCAAAGACCTGGAAGCTATTGAAAAAATCGGCCGAGGTTTTCATGAATCCAATGGGGACTGCTGTGTCTCGTTCAGCCAGTATAGGACCACGTCTGGGAGAAATTTCGAGTCAATGGGTCCAAAGACCTGGAAGCTATTGAAAAAATCGGCCGAGGTTTTCATGAAAAATGGAAGATTTTCACTAAAATATTCACCAAAAATACAAATTTCACCCGAATCCAATGCGGACTGCTGTGTCTCGTTCAGCCAGTATAGGACCACGTCTGGGAGAAATTCCGAGTCAATCGGTCCAAAGACCTGGAAGCTATTGAAAAAATCGGCCGAGGTTTTCATTAAAAATGGCCCCCTTTCACTAAAATATTCACCAAAAATACAAATTTCACCCGAATCCAATGGGGACTGCTGTGTCTCGTTCAGCCAGTATAGGACCACGTCTGGGAGAAATTTCGAGTCAATGGGTCCAAAGACCTGGAAGCTATTGAAAAAATCGGCCGAGGTTTTCATGAAAAATGGAAGATTTTCACTAAAATATTCACCAAAAATACAAATTTCACCCGAATCCAATGCGGACTGCTGTGTCTCGTTCAGCCAGTATAGGACCACGTCTGGGAGAAATTTCGAGTCAATGGGTCCAAAGACCTGGAAGCTATTGAAAAAATCGGCCGAGGTTTTCATGAATCCAATGGGGACTGCTGTGTCTCGTTCAGCCAGTATAGGACCACGTCTGGGAGAAATTTCGAGTCAATGGGTCCAAAGACCTGGAAGCTATTGAAAAAATCGGCCGAGGTTTTCATTAAAAATGGCCCCCTTTCACTAAAATATTCACCAAAAATACAAATTTCACCCGAATCCAATGGGGACTGCTGTGTCTCGTTCAGCCAGTATAGGACCACGTCTGGGAGAAATTTCGAGTCAATCGGTCCAAAGACCTGGAAGCTATTGAAAAAATCGGCCGAGGTTTTCATGAAAAATGGCCCCCTTTCACTAAAATATTCACCAAAAATACAAATTTCACCCGAATCCAATGGGGACTGCTGTGTCTCGTTCAGCCAGTATAGGACCACGTCTGGGAGAAATTTCGAGTCAATGGGTCCAAAGACCTGGAAGCTATTGAAAAAATCGGCCGAGGTTTTCATGAAAAATGGAAGATTTTCACTAAAATATTCACCAAAAATACAAATTTCACCCGAATCCAATGCGGACTGCTGTGTCTCGTTCAGCCAGTATAGGACCACGTCTGGGAGAAATTCCGAGTCAATCGGTCCAAAGACCTGGAAGCTATTGAAAAAATCGGCCGAGGTTTTCATGAAAAATGGCCCCCTTTCACTAAAATATTCACCAAAAATACAAATTTCACCCGAATCCAATGGGGACTGCTGTGTCTCGTTCAGCCAGTATAGGACCACGTCTGGGAGAAATTTCGAGTCAATCGGTCCAAAGACCTGGAAGCTATTGAAAAAATCGGCCGAGGTTTTCATGAAAAATGGCCCCCTTTCACTAAAATATTCACCAAAAATACAAATTTCACCCAAATCCAATGGGGACTGCTGTGTCTCGTTCAGCCAGTATAGGACCACGTCTGGGAGAAATTTCGAGTCAATGGGTCCAAAGACCTGGAAGCTATTGAAAAAATCGGCCGAGGTTTTCATGAATCCAATGGGGACTGCTGTGTCTCGTTCAGCCAGTATAGGACCACGTCTGGGAGAAATTTCGAGTCAATGGGTCCAAAGACCTGGAAGCTATTGAAAAAATCGGCCGAGGTTTTCATTAAAAATGGCCCCCTTTCACTAAAATATTCACCAAAAATACAAATTTCACCCGAATCGAATGGGGACTGCTGTGTCTCGTTCAGCCAGTATAGGACCACGTCTGGGAGAAATTTCGAGTCAATCGGTCCAAAGACCTGGAAGGTATTGAAAAAATCGGCCGAGGTTTTCATGAAAAATGGCCCCCTTTCACTAAAATATTCACCAAAAATACAAATTTCACCCGAATCCAATGGGGACTGCTGTGTCTCGTTCAGCCAGTATAGGACCACGTCTGGGAGAAATTTCGAGTCAATGGGTCCAAAGACCTGGAAGCTATTGAAAAAATCGGCCGAGGTTTTCATGAAAAATGGAAGATTTTCACTAAAATATTCACCAAAAATACAAATTTCACCCGAATCCAATGCGGACTGCTGTGTCTCGTTCAGCCAGTATAGGACCACGTCTGGGAGAAATTCCGAGTCAATGGGTCCAAAGACCTGGAAGCTATTGAAAAAATCGGCCGAGGTTTTCATGAAAAATGGCCCCCTTTCACTAAAATATTCACCAAAAATACAAATTTCACCCGAATCCAATGGGGACTGCTGTGTCTCGTTCAGCCAGTATAGGACCACGTCTGGGAGAAATTTCGAGTCAATGGGTCCAAAGACCTGGAAGCTATTGAAAAAATCGGCCGAGGTTTTCATGAATCCAATGGGGACTGCTGTGTCTCGTTCAGCCAGTATAGGACCACGTCTGGGAGAAATTTCGAGTCAATGGGTCCAAAGACCTGGAAGCTATTGAAAAAATCGGCCGAGGTTTTCATTAAAAATGGCCCCCTTTCACTAAAATATTCACCAAAAATACAAATTTCACCCGAATCCAATGGGGACTGCTGTGTCTCGTTCAGCCAGTATAGGACCACGTCTGGGAGAAATTTCGAGTCAATCGGTCCAAAGACCTGGAAGGTATTGAAAAAATCGGCCGAGGTTTTCATGAAAAATGGCCCCCTTTCACTAAAATATTCACCAAAAATACAAATTTCACCCGAATCCAATGGGGACTGCTGTGTCTCGTTCAGCCAGTATAGGACCACGTCTGGGAGAAATTTCGAGTCAATGGGTCCAAAGACCTGGAAGCTATTGAAAAAATCGGCCGAGGTTTTCATGAAAAATGGAAGATTTTCACTAAAATATTCACCAAAAATACAAATTTCACCCGAATCCAATGCGGACTGCTGTGTCTCGTTCAGCCAGTATAGGACCACGTCTGGGAGAAATTCCGAGTCAATCGGTCCAAAGACCTGGAAGCTATTGAAAAAATCGGCCGAGGTTTTCATGAAAAATGGCCCCCTTTCACTAAAATATTCACCAAAAATACAAATTTCACCCGAATCCAATGGGGACTGCTGTGTCTCGTTCAGCCAGTATAGGACCACGTCTGGGAGAAATTTCGAGTCAATGGGTCCAAAGACCTGGAAGCTATTGAAAAAATCGGCCGAGGTTTTCATGAATCCAATGGGGACTGCTGTGTCTCGTTCAGCCAGTATAGGACCACGTCTGGGAGAAATTTCGAGTCAATGGGTCCAAAGACCTGGAAGCTATTGAAAAAATCGGCCGAGGTTTTCATTAAAAATGGCCCCCTTTCACTAAAATATTCACCAAAAATACAAATTTCACCCGAATCCAATGGGGACTGCTGTGTCTCGTTCAGCCAGTATAGGACCACGTCTGGGAGAAATTTCGAGTCAATCGGTCCAAAGACCTGGAAGCTATTGAAAAAATCGGCCGAGGTTTTCATGAAAAATGGCCCCCTTTCACTAAAATATTCACCAAAAATACAAATTTCACCCGAATCCAATGGGGACTGCTGTGTCTCGTTCAGCCAGTATAGGACCACGTCTGGGAGAAATTTCGAGTCAATGGGTCCAAAGACCTGGAAGCTATTGAAAAAATCGGCCGAGGTTTTCATGAAAAATGGAAGATTTTCACTAAAATATTCACCAAAAATACAAATTTCACCCGAATCCAATGCGGACTGCTGTGTCTCGTTCAGCCAGTATAGGACCACGTCTGGGAGAAATTCCGAGTCAATCGGTCCAAAGACCTGGAAGCTATTGAAAAAATCGGCCGAGGTTTTCATGAAAAATGGCCCCCTTTCACTAAAATATTCACCAAAAATACAAATTTCACCCGAATCCAATGGGGACTGCTGTGTCTGGTTCAGCCAGTATAGGACCACGTCTGGGAGAAATTTCGAGTCAATGGGTCCAAAGACCTGGAAGCTATTGAAAAAATCGGCCGAGGTTTTCATGAAAAATGGCAGATTTTCACTAAAATATTCACCAAAAATACAAATTTCACCCGAATCCAATGGGGACTGCTGTGTCTCGTTCAGCCAGTATAGGACCACGTCTGGGAGAAATTTCGAGTCAATGGGTCCAAAGACCTGGAAGCTATTGAAAAAATCGGCCGAGGTTTTCATGAAAAATGGAAGATTTTCACTAAAATATTCACCAAAAATACAAATTTCACCCGAATCCAATGCGGACTGCTGTGTCTCGTTCAGCCAGTATAGGACCACGTCTGGGAGAAATTTCGAGTCAATCGGTCCAAAGACCTGGAAGCTATTGAAAAAATCGGCCGAGGTTTTCATTAAAAATGGCCCCCTTTCACTAAAATATTCACCAAAAATACAAATTTCACCCGAATCCAATGGGGACTGCTGTGTCTCGTTCAGCCAGTATAGGACCACGTCTGGGAGAAATTTCGAGTCAATGGGTCCAAAGACCTGGAAGCTATTGAAAAAATCGGCCGAGGTTTTCCTGAAAAATGGAAGATTTTCACTAAAATATTCACCAAAAATACAAATTTCACCCGAATCCAATGCGGACTGCTGTGTCTCGTTCAGCCAGTATAGGACCACGTCTGGGAGAAATTTCGAGTCAATGGGTCCAAAGACCTGGAAGCTATTGAAAAAATCGGCCGAGGTTTTCACTAAAAATGGCCCCCTTTCACTAAAATATTCACCAAAAATACAAATTTCACCCGAATCCAATGCGGACTGCTGTGTCTCGTTCAGATAGTATAGGACCACGTCTGGGAGAAATTTCGAGTCAATCGGTGCAAAGACCTGGAAGCTATTGAAAAAATCGGCCGAGGTTTTCATTAAAAATGGCCCCCTTTCACTAAAATATTCACCAAAAATACAAATTTCACCCGAATCCAATGGGGACTGCTGTGTCTCGTTCAGCCAGTATAGGACCACATCTGGGAGAAATTTCGAGTCAATGGGTCCAAAGACCTGGAAGCTATTGAAAAAATCGGCCGAGGTTTTCATGAAAAATGGCAGATTTTCACTAAAATATTCACCAAAAATACAAATTTCACCCGAAGCCAATGGGGACTGCTGTGTCTCGTTCAGCCAGTATAGGACCACGTCTGGGAGAAATTTCGAGTCAATGGGTCCAAAGACCTGGAAGCTCTTTGGACCCATTGAGATCCAGGTCAATGGGGACCTGGATCTCAATGAACGAGACACACTGCTGTGTCTCGTTCAGCCAGTATAGGACCACATCTGGGAGAAATTTCGAGTCAATGGGTCCAAAGACCTGGAAGCTATTGAAAAAATCGGCCGAGGTTTTCACTAAAAATGGCCCCCTTTCACTAAAATATTCACCAAAAATACAAATTTCACCCGAATCCAATGCGGACTGCTGTGTCTCGTTCAGATAGTATAGGACCACGTCTGGGAGAAATTTCGAGTCAATCGGTCCAAAGACCTGGAAGCTATTGAAAAAATCGGCCGAGGTTTTCATTAAAAATGGCCCCCTTTCACTAAAATATTCACCAAAAATACAAATTTCACCCGAATCCAATGGGGGCTGCTGTGTCTCGTTCAGCCAGTATAGGACCACGTCCGGGAGAAATTTCGAGTCAATGGGTCCAAAGACCTGGAAGCTATTGAAAAAATTGGCCGAGGTTTTCATGAATCCAATGGGGACTGCTGTGTCTCGTTCAGCGAGTATAGGACCACATCTGGGAGAAATTTCGAGTCAATGGGTCCAAAGACCTGGAAGCTATTGAAAAAATCGGCCGAGGTTTTCATGAAAAATGGAAGATTTTCACTAAAATATTCACCAAAAATACAAATTTCACCCGAATCCAATGGGGACTGCTGTGTCTCGTTCAGCCAGTATAGGACCACGTCTGGGAGAAATTTCGAGTCAATGGGTCCAAAGACCTGGAAGCTCTTTGGACCCATTGAGATCCAGGTCAATGGGGACCTGGATCTCAATGAACGAGACACACTGCTGTGTCTCGTTCAGCCAGTATAGGACCACATCTGGGAGAAATTTCGAATCAATGGGTCCAAAGACCTGGAAGCTATTGAAAAAATCGGCCGAGGTTTTCATGAATCCAATGGGGACTGCTGTGTCTCGTTCAGCCAGTATAGTACCACGTCTGGGAGAAATTTCGAGTCAATCGGTCCAAAGACCTGGAAGCTATTGAAAAAATCGGCCGAGGTTTTCATGAATCCAATGGGGACTGCTGTGTCTCGTTCAGCCAGTATAGGACCACATCTGGGAGAAATTTCGAGTCAATGGGTCCAAAGACCTGGAAGCTATTGAAAAAATCGGCGGAGGTTTTCACTAAAAATGGCCCCCTTTCACTAAAATATTCACCAAAAATACAAATTTCACCCGAATCCAATGCGAACTGCTGTGTCTCGTTCAGCCAGCATAGGACCACGTCTGGGAGAAATTTCGAGTCAATGGGTCCAAAGACCTGGAAGCTATTGAAAAAATCGGCCGAGGTTTTCCTGAAAAATGGAAGATTTTCACTAAAATATTCACCAAAAATACAAATTTCACCCGAATCCAATGGGGACTGCTGTGTCTCGTTCAGCCAGTATAGGACCACGTCTGGGAGAAATTTCGAGTCAATGGGTCCAAAGACCTGGAAGCTATTGAAAAAATCGGCCGAGGTTTTCATGAAAAATGGCAGATTTTCACTAAAATATTCACCAAAAATACAAATTTCACCCGAATCCAATGGGGACTGCTGTGTCTCGTTCAGCCAGTATAGGACCACGTCTGGGAGAAATTTCGAGTCAATGGGTCCAAAGACCTGGAAGCTATTGAAAAAATCGGCCGAGGTTTTCCTGAAAAATGGAAGATTTTCACTAAAATATTCACCAAAAATACAAATTTCACCCGAATCCAATGCGGACTACTGTGTCTCGTTCAGCCAGTATAGGACCACGTCTGGGAGAAATTTCGAGTCAATGGGTCCAAAGACCTGGAAGCTATTGAAAAAATCGGCTGAGGTTTTCACTAAAAATGGCCCCCTTTCACTAAAATATTCACCAAAAATACAAATTTCACCCGAATCCAATGCGGACTGCTGTGTCTCGTTCAGATAGTATAGGACCACGTCTGGGAGAAATTTCGAGTCAATCGGTCCAAAGACCTGGAAGCTATTGAAAAAATCGGCCGAGGTTTTCATTAAAAATGGCCCCCTTTCACTAAAATATTCACCAAAAATACAAATTTCACCCGAATCCAATGGGGACTGCTGTGTCTCGTTCAGCCAGTATAGGACCACGTCTGGGAGAAATTTCGAGTCAATGGGTCCAAAGACCTGGAAGCTATTGAAAAAATCGGCCGAGGTTTTCCTGAAAAATGGAAGAATTTCACTAAAATATTCACCAAAAATACAAATTTCACCCGAATCCAATGCGGACTGCTGTGTCTCGTTCAGCCAGTATAGGACCACGTCTGGGAGAAATTTCGAGTCAATGGGTCCAAAGACCTGGAAGCTATTGAAAAAATCGGCCGAGGTTTTCACTAAAAATGGCCCCCTTTCACTAAAATATTCACCAAAAATACAAATTTCACCCGAATCCAATGCGGACTGCTGTGTCTCGTTCAGATAGTATAGGACCACGTCTGGGAGAAATTTCGAGTCAATCGGTGCAAAGACCTGGAAGCTATTGAAAAAATCGGCCGAGGTTTTCATTAAAAATGGCCCCCTTTCACTAAAATATTCACCAAAAATACAAATTTCACCCGAATCCAATGGGGACTGCTGTGTCTCGTTCAGCCAGTATAGGACCACATCTGGGAGAAATTTCGAGTCAATGGGTCCAAAGACCTGGAAGCTATTGAAAAAATCGGCCGAGGTTTTCATGAAAAATGGCAGATTTTCACTAAAATATTCACCAAAAATACTAATTTCACCCGAAGCCAATGGGGACTGCTGTGTCTCGTTCAGCCAGTATAGGACCACGTCTGGGAGAAATTTCGAGTCAATGGGTCCAAAGACCTGGAAGCTCTTTGGACCCATTGAGATCCAGGTCAATGGGGACCTGGATCTCAATGAACGAGACACACTGCTGTGTCTCGTTCAGCCAGTATAGGACCACATCTGGGAGAAATTTCGAGTCAATGGGTCCAAAGACCTGGAAGCTATTGAAAAAATCGGCCGAGGTTTTCACTAAAAATGGCCCCCTTTCACTAAAATATTCACCAAAAATACAAATTTCACCCGAATCCAATGCGGACTGCTGTGTCTCGTTCAGATAGTATAGGACCACGTCTGGGAGAAATTTCGAGTCAATCGGTCCAAAGACCTGGAAGCTATTGAAAAAATCGGCCGAGGTTTTCATTAAAAATGGCCCCCTTTCACTAAAATATTCACCAAAAATACAAATTTCACCCGAATCCAATGGGGGCTGCTGTGTCTCGTTCAGCCAGTATAGGACCACGTCCGGGAGAAATTTCGAGTCAATGGGTCCAAAGACCTGGAAGCTATTGAAAAAATTGGCCGAGGTTTTCATGAATCCAATGGGGACTGCTGTGTCTCGTTCAGCGAGTATAGGACCACATCTGGGAGAAATTTCGAGTCAATGGGTCCAAAGACCTGGAAGCTATTGAAAAAATCGGCCGAGGTTTTCATGAAAAATGGAAGATTTTCACTAAAATATTCACCAAAAATACAAATTTCACCCGAATCCAATGGGGACTGCTGTGTCTCGTTCAGCCAGTATAGGACCACGTCTGGGAGAAATTTCGAGTCAATGGGTCCAAAGACCTGGAAGCTCTTTGGACCCATTGAGATCCAGGTCAATGGGGACCTGGATCTCAATGAACGAGACACACTGCTGTGTCTCGTTCAGCCAGTATAGGACCACATCTGGGAGAAATTTCGAATCAATGGGTCCAAAGACCTGGAAGCTATTGAAAAAATCGGCCGAGGTTTTCATGAATCCAATGGGGACTGCTGTGTCTCGTTCAGCCAGTATAGTACCACGTCTGGGAGAAATTTCGAGTCAATCGGTCCAAAGACCTGGAAGCTATTGAAAAAATCGGCCGAGGTTTTCATGAATCCAATGGGGACTGCTGTGTCTCGTTCAGCCAGTATAGGACCACATCTGGGAGAAATTTCGAGTCAATGGGTCCAAAGACCTGGAAGCTATTGAAAAAATCGGCGGAGGTTTTCACTAAAAATGGCCCCCTTTCACTAAAATATTCACCAAAAATACAAATTTCACCCGAATCCAATGCGAACTGCTGTGTCTCGTTCAGCCAGCATAGGACCACGTCTGGGAGAAATTTCGAGTCAATGGGTCCAAAGACCTGGAAGCTATTGAAAAAATCGGCCGAGGTTTTCCTGAAAAATGGAAGATTTTCACTAAAATATTCACCAAAAATACAAATTTCACCCGAATCCAATGGGGACTGCTGTGTCTCGTTCAGCCAGTATAGGACCACGTCTGGGAGAAATTTCGAGTCAATGGGTCCAAAGACCTGGAAGCTATTGAAAAAATCGGCCGAGGTTTTCATGAAAAATGGCAGATTTTCACTAAAATATTCACCAAAAATACAAATTTCACCCGAATCCAATGGGGACTGCTGTGTCTCGTTCAGCCAGTATAGGACCACGTCTGGGAGAAATTTCGAGTCAATGGGTCCAAAGACCTGGAAGCTATTGAAAAAATCGGCCGAGGTTTTCCTGAAAAATGGAAGATTTTCACTAAAATATTCACCAAAAATACAAATTTCACCCGAATCCAATGCGGACTACTGTGTCTCGTTCAGCCAGTATAGGACCACGTCTGGGAGAAATTTCGAGTCAATGGGTCCAAAGACCTGGAAGCTATTGAAAAAATCGGCTGAGGTTTTCACTAAAAATGGCCCCCTTTCACTAAAATATTCACCAAAAATACAAATTTCACCCGAATCCAATGCGGACTGCTGTGTCTCGTTCAGATAGTATAGGACCACGTCTGGGAGAAATTTCGAGTCAATCGGTCCAAAGACCTGGAAGCTATTGAAAAAATCGGCCGAGGTTTTCATTAAAAATGGCCCCCTTTCACTAAAATATTCACCAAAAATACAAATTTCACCCGAATCCAATGGGGACTGCTGTGTCTCGTTCAGCCAGTATAGGACCACGTCTGGGAGAAATTTCGAGTCAATGGGTCCAAAGACCTGGAAGCTATTGAAAAAATCGGCCGAGGTTTTCATGAAAAATGGCAGATTTTCACTAAAATATTCACCAAAAATACAAATTTCACCCGAAGCCAATGGGGACTGCTGTGTCTCGTTCAGCCAGTATAGGACCACATCTGTGAGAAATTTCGAGTCAATGGGTCCAAAGACCTGGAAGCTATTGAAAAAATCGGCCGAGGTTTTCACTAAAAATGGCCCCCTTTCACTAAAATATTCACCAAAAATACAAATTTCACCCGAATCCAATGCGGACTGCTGTGTCTCGTTCAGATAGTATAGGACCACGTCTGGGAGAAATTTCGAGTCAATCGGTCCAAAGACCTGGAAGCTATTGAAAAAATCGGCCGAGGTTTTCATTAAAAATGGCCCCCTTTCACTAAAATATTCACCAAAAATACAAATTTCACCCGAATCCAATGGGGACTGCTGTGTCTCGTTCAGCCAGTATAGGACCACGTCCGGGAGAAATTTCGAGTCAATGGGTCCAAAGACCTGGAAGCTATTGAAAAAATTGGCCGAGGTTTTCATGAATCCAATGGGGACTGCTGTGTCTCGTTCAGCGAGTATAGGACCACATCTGGGAGAAATTTCGAGTCAATGGGTCCAAAGACCTGGAAGCTATTGAAAAAATCGGCCGAGGTTTTCATGAAAAATGGAAGATTTTCACTAAAATATTCACCAAAAATACAAATTTCACCCGAATCCAATGGGGACTGCTGTGTCTCGTTCAGCCAGTATAGGACCACGTCTGGGAGAAATTTCGAGTCAATGGGTCGAAAGACCTGGAAGCTCTTTGGACCCATTGAGATCCAGGTCAATGGGGACCTGGATCTCAATGAACGAGACACACTGCTGTGTCTCGTTCAGCCAGTATAGGACCACATCTGGGAGAAATTTCGAATCAATGGGTCCAAAGACCTGGAAGCTATTGAAAAAATCGGCCGAGGTTTTCATGAATCCAATGGGGACTGCTGTGTCTCGTTCAGCCAGTATAGGACCACGTCTGGGAGAAATTTCGAGTCAATCGGTCCAAAGACCTGGAAGCTATTGAAAAAATCGGCCGAGGTTTTCATGAATCCAATGGGGACTGCTGTGTCTCGTTCAGCCAGTATAGGACCACATCTGGGAGAAATTTCGAGTCAATGGGTCCAAAGACCTGGAAGCTATTGAAAAAATCGGCGGAGGTTTTCACTAAAAATGGCCCCCTTTCACTAAAATATTCACCAAAAATACAAATTTCACCCGAATCCAATGCGAACTGCTGTGTCTCGTTCAGCCAGCATAGGACCACGTCTGGGAGAAATTTCGAGTCAATGGGTCCAAAGACCTGGAAGCTATTGAAAAAATCGGCCGAGGTTTTCCTGAAAAATGGAAGATTTTCACTAAAATATTCACCAAAAATACAAATTTCACCCGAATCCAATGGGGACTGCTGTGTCTGGTTCAGCCAGTATAGGACCACGTCTGGGAGAAATTTCGAGTCAATGGGTCCAAAGACCTGGAAGCTATTGAAAAAATCGGCCGAGGTTTTCATGAAAAATGGCAGATTTTCACTAAAATATTCACCAAAAATACAAATTTCACCCGAATCCAATGGGGACTGCTGTGTCTCGTTCAGCCAGTATAGGACCACGTCTGGGAGAAATTTCGAGTCAATGGGTCCAAAGACCTGGAAGCTATTGAAAAAATCGGCCGAGGTTTTCCTGAAAAATGGAAGATTTTCACTAAAATATTCACCAAAAATACAAATTTCACCCGAATCCAATGCGGACTGCTGTGTCTCGTTCAGCCAGTATAGGACCACGTCTGGGAGAAATTTCGAGTCAATGGGTCCAAAGACCTGGAAGCTATTGAAAAAATCGGCTGAGGTTTTCACTAAAAATGGCCCCCTTTCACTAAAATATTCACCAAAAATACAAATTTCACCCGAATCCAATGCGGACTGCTGTGTCTCGTTCAGATAGTATAGGACCACGTCTGGGAGAAATTTCGAGTCAATCGGTCCAAAGACCTGGAAGCTATTGAAAAAATCGGCCGAGGTTTTCATTAAAAATGGCCCCCTTTCACTAAAATATTCACCAAAAATACAAATTTCACCCGAATCCAATGGGGACTGCTGTGTCTCGTTCAGCCAGTATAGGACCACGTCTGGGAGAAATTTCGAGTCAATGGGTCCAAAGACCTGGAAGCTATTGAAAAAATCGGCCGAGGTTTTCATGAAAAATGGCAGATTTTCACTAAAATATTCACCAAAAATACAAATTTCACCCGAAGCCAATGGGGACTGCTGTGTCTCGTTCAGCCAGTATAGGACCACGTCTGGGAGAAATTTCGAGTCAATGGGTCCAAAGACCTGGAAGCTCTTTGGACCCATTGAGATCCAGGTCAATGGGGACCTGGATCTCAATGAACGAGACACACTGCTGTGTCTCGTTCAGCCAGTATAGGACCACATCTGTGAGAAATTTCGAGTCAATGGGTCCAAAGACCTGGAAGCTATTGAAAAAATCGGCCGAGGTTTTCACTAAAAATGGCCCCCTTTCACTAAAATATTCACCAAAAATACAAATTTCACCCGAATCCAATGCGGACTGCTGTGTCTCGTTCAGATAGTATAGGACCACGTCTGGGAGAAATTTCGAGTCAATCGGTCCAAAGACCTGGAAGCTATTGAAAAAATCGGCCGAGGTTTTCATTAAAAATGGCCCCCTTTCACTAAAATATTCACCAAAAATACAAATTTCACCCGAATCCAATGGGGACTGCTGTGTCTCGTTCAGCCAGTATAGGACCACGTCCGGGAGAAATTTCGAGTCAATGGGTCCAAAGACCTGGAAGCTATTGAAAAAATTGGCCGAGGTTTTCATGAATCCAATGGGGACTGCTGTGTCTCGTTCAGCCAGTATAGGACCACGTCCGGGAGAAATTTCGAGTCAATGGGTCCAAAGACCTGGAAGCTATTGAAAAAATCGGCCGAGGTTTTCATTAAAAATGGCCCCCTTTCACTAAAATATTCACCAAAAATACAAATTTCACCCGAATCCAATGGGGACTGCTGTGTCTCGTTCAGCCAGTATAGGACCACGTCCGGGAGAAATTTCGAGTCAATGGGTCCAAAGACCTGGAAGCTATTGAAAAAATTGGCCGAGGTTTTCATGAATCCAATGGGGACTGCTGTGTCTCGTTCAGCGAGTATAGGACCACATCTGGGAGAAATTTCGAGTCAATGGGTCCAAAGACCTGGAAGCTATTGAAAAAATTGGCCGAGGTTTTCATGAAAAATGGAAGATTTTCACTAAAATATTCACCAAAAATACAAATTTCACCCGAATCCAATGGGGACTGCTGTGTCTCGTTCAGCCAGTATAGGACCACGTCTGGGAGAAATTTCGAGTCAATGGGTCCAAAGACCTGGAAGCTCTTTGGACCCATTGAGATCCAGGTCAATGGGGACCTGGATCTCAATGAACGAGACACACTGCTGTGTCTCGTTCAGCCAGTATAGGACCACATCTGGGAGAAATTTCGAATCAATGGGTCCAAAGACCTGGAAGCTATTGAAAAAATCGGCCGAGGTTTTCATGAATCCAATGGGGACTGCTGTGTCTCGTTCAGCCAGTATAGGACCACGTCTGGGAGAAATTTCGAGTCAATGGGTCCAAAGACCTGGAAGCTATTGAAAAAATCGGCCGAGGTTTTCCTGAAAAATGGAAAATTTTCACTAAAATATTCACCAAAAATACAAATTTCACCCGAATCCAATGCGGACTGCTGTGTCTCGTTCAGCCAGTATAGGACCACGTCTGGGAGCAATTTCGAGTCAATGGGTCCAAAGACCTGGAAGCTATTGAAAAAATCGGCTGAGGTTTTCACTAAAAATGGCCCCCTTTCACTAAAATATTCACCAAAAATACAAATTTCACCCGAATCCAATGCGGACTGCTGTGTCTCGTTCAGACAGTATAGGACCACGTCTGGGAGAAATTTCGAGTCAATCGGTCCAAAGACCTGGAAGCTATTGAAAAAATCGGCCGAGGTTTTCATTAAAAATGGCCCCCTTTCACTAAAATATTCACCAAAAATACAAATTTCACCCGAATCCAATGGGGACTGCTGTGTCTCGTTCAGCCAGTATAGGACCACGTCTGGGAGAAATTTCGAGTCAATGGGTCCAAAGACCTGGAAGCTATTGAAAAAATCGGCCGAGGTTTTCATGAAAAATGGCAGATTTTCACTAAAATATTCACCAAAAATACAAATTTCACCCGAAGCCAATGGGGACTGCTGTGTCTCGTTCAGCCAGTATAGGACCACGTCTGGGAGAAATTTCGAGTCAATGGGTCCAAAGACCTGGAAGCTCTTTGGACCCATTGAGATCCAGGTCAATGGGGACCTGGATCTCAATGAACGAGACACACTGCTGTGCCTCGTTCAGCCAGTATAGGACCACATCTGTGAGAAATTTCGAGTCAATGGGTCCAAAGACCTGGAAGCTATTGAAAAAATCGGCCGAGGTTTTCACTAAAAATGGCCCCCTTTCACTAAAATATTCACCAAAAATACAAATTTCACCCGAATCCAATGCGGACTGCTGTGTCTCGTTCAGATAGTATAGGACCACGTCTGGGAGAAATTTCGAGTCAATGGGTCCAAAGACCTGGAAGCTATTGAAAAAATCGGCCGAGGTTTTCATTAAAAATGGCCCCCTTTCACTAAAATATTCACCAAAAATACAAATTTCACCCGAATCCAATGGGGACTGCTGTGTCTCGTTCAGCCAGTATAGGACCACGTCCGGGAGAAATTTCGAGTCAATGGGTCCAAAGACCTGGAAGCTATTGAAAAAATTGGCCGAGGTTTTCATGAATCCAATGGGGACTGCTGTGTCTCGTTCAGCGAGTATAGGACCACATCTGGGAGAAATTTCGAGTCAATGGGTCCAAAGACCTGGAAGCTATTGAAAAAATTGGCCGAGGTTTTCATGAAAAATGGAAGATTTTCACTAAAATATTCACCAAAAATACAAATTTCACCCGAATCCAATGGGGACTGCTGTGTCTCGTTCAGCCAGTATAGGACCACGTCTGGGAGAAATTTCGAGTCAATGGGTCCAAAGACCTGGAAGCTCTTTGGACCCATTGAGATCCAGGTCAATGGGGACCTGGATCTCAATGAACGAGACACACTGCTGTGTCTCGTTCAGCCAGTATAGGACCACATCTGGGAGAAATTTCGAATCAATGGGTCCAAAGACCTGGAAGCTATTGAAAAAATCGGCCGAGGTTTTCATGAATCCAATGGGGACTGCTGTGTCTCGTTCAGCCAGTATAGGACCACGTCTGGGAGAAATTTCGAGTCAATCGGTCCAAAGACCTGGAAGCTATTGAAAAAATCGGCCGAGGTTTTCATGAATCCAATGGGGACTGCTGTGTCTCGTTCAGCCAGTATAGGACCACATCTGGGAGAAATTTCGAGTCAATGGGTCCAAAGACCTGGAAGCTATTGAAAAAATCGGCGGAGGTTTTCACTAAAAATGGCCCCCTTTCACTAAAATATTCACCAAAAATACAAATTTCACCCGAATCCAATGCGGACTGCTGTGTCTCGTTCAGATAGTATAGGACCACGTCTGGGAGAAATTTCGAGTCAATCGGTCCAAAGACCTGGAAGCTATTGAAAAAATCGGCCGAGGTTTTCATTAAAAATGGCCCCCTTTCACTAAAATATTCACCAAAAATAAAAATTTCACCCGAATCCAATGGGGACTGCTGTGTCTCGTTCAGCCAGTATAGGACCACGTCTGGGAGAAATTTCGAGTCAATGGGTCCAAAGACCTGGAAGCTATTGAAAAAATCGGCCGAGGTTTTCATGAAAAATGGCAGATTTTCACTAAAATATTCACCAAAAATACAAATTTCACCCGAATCCAATGGGGACTGCTGTGTCTCGTTCAGCCAGTATAGGACCACGTCTGGGAGAAATTTCGAGTCAATGGGTCCAAAGACCTGGAAGCTCTTTGGACCCATTGAGATCCAGGTCAATGGGGACCTGGATCTCAATGAACGAGACACACTGCTGTGTCTCGTTCAGCCAGTATAGGACCACATCTGGGAGAAATTTCGAGTCAATGGGTCCAAAGACCTGGAAGCTATTGAAAAAATCGGCCGAGGTTTTCACTAAAAATGGTCCCCTTTCACTAAAATATTCACCAAAAATACAAATTTCATCCGAATCCAATGCGGACTGCTGTGTCTCGTTCAGATAGTATAGGACCACGTCTGGGAGAAATTTCGAGTCAATCGGTCCAAAGACCTGGAAGCTATTGAAAAAATCGGCCGAGGTTTTCACTAAAAATGGCCCCCTTTCACTAAAATATTCACCAAAAATACAAATTTCACCCGAATCCAATGCGGACTGCTGTGTCTCGTTCAGCCAGTATAGGACCACGTCTGGGAGAAATTTCGAGTCAATGGGTCCAAAGACCTGGAAGCTATTGAAAAAATCGGCCGAGGTTTTCATGAAAAATGGCAGATTTTCACTAAAATATTCACCAAAAATACAAGTTTCACCCGAATCCAATGGGGACTGCTGTGTCTCGTTCAGCCAGTATAGGACCACGTCTGGGAGAAATTTCGAGTCAATGGGTCCAAAGACCTGGAAGCTATTGAAAAAATCGGCCGAGGTTTTCACTAAAAATGGCCCCCTTTCACTAAAATATTCACCAAAAATACAAATTTCACCCGAATCCAATGCGGACTGCTGTGTCTCGTTCAGCCAGTATAGGACCACGTCTGGGAGAAATTTCGAGTCAATGGGTCCAAAGACCTGGAAGCTATTGAAAAAATCGGCCGAGGTTTTCATTAAAAATGGCCCCCTTTCACTAAAATATTCACCAAAAATACAAATTTCACCTGAATCCAATGGGGACTGCTGTGTCTCGTTCAGCCAGTATAGGACCACGTCCGGGAGAAATTTCGAGTCAATGGGTCCAAAGACCTGGAAGCTATTGAAAAAATTGGCCGAGGTTTTCATGAATCCAATGGGGACTGCTGTGTCTCGTTCAGCCAGTATAGGACCACATCTGGGAGAAATTTCGAGTCAATGGGTCCAAAGACCTGGAAGCTATTGAAAAAATCGGCCGAGGTTTTCATTAAAAATGGCCCCCTTTCACTAAAATATTCACCAAAAATACAAATTTCACCAGAATCCAATGGGGACTGCTGTGTCTCGTTCAGCCAGTATAGGACCACGTCTGGGAGAAATTTCGAGTCAATGGGTCCAAAGACCTGGAAGCTATTGAAAAAATCGGCCGAGGTTTTCATGAAAAATGGAAGATTTTCACTAAAATATTCACCAAAAATACAAATTTCACCCGAATCCAATGCGGACTGCTGTGTCTTGTTCAGCCAGTATAGGACCACGTCTGGGAGAAGTTTCGAGTCAATCGGTCCAAAGACCTGGAAGCTATTGAAAAAATCGGCCGAGGTTTTCATGAAAAATGGCCCCCTTTCACTAAAATATTCACCAAAAATACAAATTTCACCCGAATCCAATGGGGACTGCTGTGTCTCGTTCAGCCAGTATAGGACCACGTCTGGGAGAAATTTCGAGTCAATGGGTCCAAAGACCTGGAAGCTATTGAAAAAATCGGCCGAGGTTTTCATGAAAAATGGCAGATTTTCACTAAAATATTCACCAAAAATACAAGTTTCACCCGAATCCAATGGGGACTGCTGTGTCTCGTTCAGCCAGTATAGGACCACGTCTGGGAGAAATTTCGAGTCAATGGGTCCAAAGACCTGGAAGCTATTGAAAAAATCGGCCGAGGTTTTCATGAATCCAATGGGGACTGCTGTGTCTCGTTCAGCCAGTATAGGACCACGTGTGGGAGAAATTTCGAGTCAATGGGTCCAAAGACCTGGAAGCTATTGAAAAAATCGGCCGAGGTTTTCATGAAAAATGGAAGATTTTCACTAAAATATTCACCAAAAATACAAATTTCACCCGAATCCAATGCGGACTGCTGTGTCTCGTTCAGCCCGTATAGGACCACGTCTGGGAGAAATTTTGAGTCAATGGGTCCAAAGACCTGGAAGCTATTGAAAAAATCGGCCGAGGTTTTCCTGAAAAATGGAAGATTTTCACTAAAATATTCACCAAAAATACAAATTTCACCCGAATCCAATGCGGACTGCTGTGTCTCGTTCAGCCAGTATAGGACCACGTCTGGGAGAAATTTCGAGTCAATGGGTCCAAAGACCTGGAAGCTATTGAAAAAATCGGCCGAGGTTTTCACTAAAAATGGCCCCCTTTCACTAAAATATTCACCAAAAATACAAATTTTAACCGAATCCAATGCGGACTGCTGTGTCTCATTCAGCCAGTATAGGACCACGTCTGGGAGAAATTTCGAGTCAATGGGTCCAAAGACCTGGAAGCTATTGAAAAAATCGGCAGAGGTTTTCCTGAAAAATTGAAGATTTTCACTAAAATATTCACCAAAAATACAAATTTCACCCGAATCCAATGGGGACTGCTGTGTCTCGTTCAGCCAGTATAGGACCACGTCTGGGAGAAATTTCGAGTCAATGGGTCCAAAGACCTGGAAGCTATTGAAAAAATCGGCCGAGGTTTTCATGAATCCAATGGGGACTGCTGTGTCTCGTTCAGCCAGTATAGGACCACGTGTGGGAGAAATTTCGAGTCAATGGGTCCAAAGACCTGGAAGCTATTGAAAAAATCGGCCGAGGTTTTCATGAAAAATGGAAGATTTTCACTAAAATATTCACCAAAAATACAAATTTCACCCGAATCCAATGCGGACTGCTGTGTCTCGTTCAGCCCGTATAGGACCACGTCTGGGAGAAATTTTGAGTCAATGGGTCCAAAGACCTGGAAGCTATTGAAAAAATCGGCCGAGGTTTTCCTGAAAAATGGAAGATTTTCACTAAAATATTCACCAAAAATACAAATTTCACCCGAATCCAATGCGGACTGCTGTGTCTCGTTCAGCCAGTATAGGACCACGTCTGGGAGAAATTTCGAGTCAATGGGTCCAAAGACCTGGAAGCTATTGAAAAAATCGGCCGAGGTTTTCACTAAAAATGGCCCCCTTTCACTAAAATATTCACCAAAAATACAAATTTTAACCGAATCCAATGCGGACTGCTGTGTCTCATTCAGCCAGTATAGGACCACGTCTGGGAGAAATTTCGAGTCAATGGGTCCAAAGACCTGGAAGCTATTGAAAAAATCGGCAGAGGTTTTCCTGAAAAATTGAAGATTTTCACTAAAATATTCACCAAAAATACAAATTTCACCCGAATCCAATGCGGACTGCTGTGTCTCGTTCAGCCAGTATAGGACCACGTCTGGGAGAAATTTCGAGTCAATGGGTCCAAAGACCTGGAAGCTATTGAAAAAATCGGCCGAGGTTTTCACTAAAAATGGACACCTTTCACTAAAATATTCACCAAAAATACAAATTTCACCCGAATCCAATGGGGACTGCTGTGTCTCGTTCAGCCAGTATAGGACCACGTCTGGGAGAAATTTCGAGTCAATGGGTCCAAAGACCTGGAAGCTATTGAAAAAATCGGCCGAGGTTTTCATGAATCCAATGGGGACTGCTGTGTCTCGTTCAGCCAGTATAGGACCACGTGTGGGAGAAATTTCGAGTCAATGGGTCCAAAGACCTGGAAGCTATTGAAAAAATCGGCCGAGGTTTTCATGAAAAATGGAAGATTTTCACTAAAATATTCACCAAAAATACAAATTTCACCCGAATCCAATGCGGACTGCTGTGTCTCGTTCAGCCCGTATAGGACCACGTCTGGGAGAAATTTTGAGTCAATGGGTCCAAAGACCTGGAAGCTATTGAAAAAATCGGCCGAGGTTTTCCTGAAAAATGGAAGATTTTCACTAAAATATTCACCAAAAATACAAATTTCACCCGAATCCAATGCGGACTGCTGTGTCTCGTTCAGCCAGTATAGGACCACGTCTGGGAGAAATTTCGAGTCAATGGGTCCAAAGACCTGGAAGCTATTGAAAAAATCGGCCGAGGTTTTCACTAAAAATGGCCCCCTTTCACTAAAATATTCACCAAAAATACAAATTTTAACCGAATCCAATGCGGACTGCTGTGTCTCATTCAGCCAGTATAGGACCACGTCTGGGAGAAATTTCGAGTCAATGGGTCCAAAGACCTGGAAGCTATTGAAAAAATCGGCAGAGGTTTTCCTGAAAAATTGAAGATTTTCACTAAAATATTCACCAAAAATACAAATTTCACCCGAATCCAATGCGGACTGCTGTGTCTCGTTCAGCCAGTATAGGACCACGTCTGGGAGAAATTTCGAGTCAATGGGTCCAAAGACCTGGAAGCTATTGAAAAAATCGGCCGAGGTTTTCACTAAAAATGGACACCTTTCACTAAAATATTCACCAAAAATACAAATTTCACCCGAATCCAATGGGGACTGCTGTGTCTCGTTCAGCCAGTATAGGACCACGTCTGGGAGGAAATTTCGAGTCAATGGGTCCAAAGACCTGGAAGCTCTTTGGACCCATTGAGATCCAGGTCAATGGGGACCTGGATCTCAATGAACGAGACACACTGCTGTGTCTCGTTCAGCCAGTATAGGACCACGTCTGGGAGGAAATTTCGAGTCAATGGGTCCAAAGACCTGGAAGCTCTTTGGACCCATTGAGATCCAGGTCAATGGGGACCTGGATCTCAATGAACGAGACACACTGCTGTGTCTCGTTCAGCCAGTATAGGACCACATCTGGGAGAAATTTCGAGTCAATGGGTCCAAAGACCTGGAAGCTTTTGAAAAAATCGGCCGAGGTTTTCATGAAAAATGGAAGATTTTCACTAAAATATTCACCAAAAATACAAATTTCACCCGAATCCAATGCGGACTGCTGTGTCTCGTTCAGCCAGTATAGGACCACGTCTGGGAGAAATTTCGAGTCAATGGGTCCAAAGACCTGGAATTTATTGAAAAAATCGGCCGAGGTTTTCACTAAAAATGGCCCCCTTTCACTAAAATATTCACCAAAAATACAAATTTCACCCGAATCCAATGCGGACTGCTGTGTCTCGTTCAGATAGTATAGGACCACGTCTGGGAGAAATTTCGAGTCAATCGGTCCAAAGACCTGGAAGCTATTGAAAAAATCGGCCGAGGTTTTCATTAAAAATGGCCCCCTTTCACTAAAATATTCACCAAAAATACAAATTTCACCCGAATCCAATGGGGACTGCTGTGTCTCATTCAGCCAGTATAGGACCACGTCTGGGAGAAATTTCGAGTCAATGGGTCCAAAGACCTGGAAGCTATTGAAAAAATTGGCCGAGGTTTTCATGAATCCAATGGGGACTGCTGTGTCTCGTTCAGCCAGTATAGGACCACATCTGGGAGAAATTTCGAGTCAATGGGTCCAAAGACCTGGAAGCTATTGAAAAAATCGGCCGAGGTTTTCATGAAAAATGGAAGATTTTCACTAAAATATTCACCAAAAATACAAATTTCACCCGAATCCAATGCGGACTGCTGTGTCTCGTTCAGCCAGTATAGGACCACGTCTGGGAGAAATTTCGAGTCAATCGGTCCAAAGACCTGGAAGCTATTGAAAAAATCGGCCGAGGTTTTCATGAAAAATGGCCCCCTTTCACTAAAATATTCACCAAAAATACAAATTTCACCCGAATCCAATGCGGACTGCTGTGTCTCGTTCAGATAGTATAGGACCACATCTGGGAGAAATTTCGAGTCAATGGGTCCAAAGACCTGGAAGCTATTGAAAAAATCGTCCGAGGTTTTCATGAAAAATGGCAGATTTTCACTAAAATATTCACCAAAAATACAAATTTCACCCGAATCCAATGCGGACTGCTGTGTCTCGTTCAGCCAGTATAGGACCACGTCTGGGAGAAATTTCGAGTCAATCGGTCCAAAGACCTGGAAGCTATTGAAAAAATCGGCCGAGGTTTTCATGAAAAATGGCCCCCTTTCACTAAAATATTCACCAAAAATACAAATTTCACCCGAATCCAATGCGGACTGCTGTGTCTCGTTCAGATAGTATAGGACCACGTCTGGGAGAAATTTCGAGTCAATGGGTCCAAAGACCTGGAAGCTATTGAAAAAATCGTCCGAGGTTTTCATGAAAAATGGCAGATTTTCACTAAAATATTCACCAAAAATACAAATTTCACCCGAATCCAATGCGGACTGCTGTGTCTCGTTCAGCCAGTATAGGACCACGTCTGGGAGAAATTTCGAGTCAATGGGTCCAAAGACCTGGAAGCTATTGAAAAAATTGGCCGAGGTTTTCATGAATCCAATGGGGACTGCTGTGTCTCGTTCAGCCAGTATAGGACCACATCTGGGAGAAATTTCGAGTCAATGGGTCCAAAGACCTGGAAGCTATTGAAAAAATCGGCCGAGGTTTTCATGAAAAATTGAAGATTTTCACTAAAATATTCACCAAAAATACAAATTTCACCCGAATC
Organism: Pagrus pagrus; assembly: GCF_965226575.1. Classification (NCBI taxonomy): domain Eukaryota; kingdom Metazoa; phylum Chordata; class Actinopteri; order Spariformes; family Sparidae; genus Pagrus; species Pagrus pagrus. Next base: position 155,747 of record NW_028175392.1, on the reverse strand, counting down.
CAATGCGGACTGCTGTGTCTCGTTCAGCCAGTATAGGACCACGTCTGGGAGAAATTTCGAGTCAATCGGTCCAAAGACCTGGAAGCTATTGAAAAAATCGGCCGAGGTTTTCATGAAAAATGGCCCCCTTTCACTAAAATATTCACCAAAAATACAAATTTCACCCGAATCCAATGGGGACTGCTGTGTCTCGTTCAGCCAGTATAGGACCACGTCTGGGAGAAATTTCGAGTCAATGGGTCCAAAGACCTGGAAGCTATTGAAAAAATCGGCCGAGGTTTTCATGAATCCAATGGGGACTGCTGTGTCTCGTTCAGCCAGTATAGGACCACATCTGGGAGAAATTTCGAGTCAATGGGTCCAAAGACCTGGAAGCTATTGAAAAAATCGGCCGAGGTTTTCATGAAAAATGGCCCCCTTTCACTAAAATATTCACCAAAAATACAAATTTCACCCGAATCCAATGCGGACTGCTGTGTCTCGTTCAGATAGTATAGGACCACGTCTGGGAGAAATTTCGAGTCAATCGGTCCAAAGACCTGGAAGCTATTGAAAAAATCGGCCGAGGTTTTCACTAAAAATGGCCCCCTTTCACTAAAATATTCACCAAAAATACAAATTTCACCCGAATCCAATGCGGACTGCTGTGTCTCGTTCAGATAGTATAGGACCACGTCTGGGAGAAATTTCGAGTCAATCGGTCCAAAGACCTGGAAGCTATTGAAAAAATCGGCCAAGGTTTTCATTAAAAATGGCCCCCTTTCACTAAAATATTCACCAAAAATACAAATTTCACCCGAATCCAATGGGGACTGCTGTGTCTCATTCAGCCAGTATAGGACCACGTCTGGGAGAAATTTCGAGTCAATGGGTACAAAGACCTGGAAGCTATTGAAAAAATTGGCCGAGGTTTTCATGAATCCAATGGGGACTGCTGTGTCTCGTTCAGCCAGTATAGGACCACATCTGGGAGAAATTTCGAGTCAATGGGTCCAAAGACCTGGAAGCTATTGAAAAAATCGGCCGAGGTTTTCATGAAAAATGGAAGATTTTCACTAAAATATTCACCAAAAATACAAATTTCACCCGAATCCAATGGGGACTGCTGTGTCTCGTTCAGCCAGTATAGGACCACGTCTGGGAGAAATTTCGAGTCAATCGGTCCAAAGACCTGGAAGCTATTGAAAAAATCGGACGAGGTTTTCATTAAAAATGGCCCCCTTTCACTAAAATATTCACCAAAAATACAAATTTCACCCGAATCCAATGCGGACTGCTGTGTCTCGTTCAGATAGTATAGGACCACGTCTGGGAGAAATTTCGAGTCAATGGGTCCAAAGACCTGGAAGCTATTGAAAAAATCGGCCGAGGTTTTCATGAATCCAATGGGGACTGCTGTGTCTCGTTCAGCCAGTATAGGACCACATCTGGGAGAAATTTCGAGTCAATGGGTCCAAAGACCTGGAAGTTATTGAAAAAATCGTCCGAGGTTTTCATGAAAAATGGCAGATTTTCACTAAAATATTCACCAAAAATACAAATTTCACCCGAATCCAATGCGGACTGCTGTGTCTCGTTCAGCCAGTATAGGACCACGTCTGGGAGAAATTTCGAGACAATGGGTCCAAAGACCTGGAAGCTTTTGAAAAAATCGGCCGAGGTTTTCACTAAAAATGGCCCCCTTTCACTAATATATTCACCAAAAATACAAATTTCACCCGAATCCAATGCGGACTGCTGTGTCTCGTTCAGCCAGTATAGGACCACGTCTGGGAGAAATTTCGAGTCAATGGGTCCAAAGACCTGGAAGCTATTGAAAAAATCGGACGAGGTTTTCATTAAAAATGGCCCCCTTTCACTAAAATATTCACCAAAAATACAAATTTCACCTGAATCCAATGGGGACTGCTGTGTCTCGTTCAGCCAGTATAGGACCACGTCCGGGAGAAATTTCGAGTCAATGGGTCCAAAGACCTGGAAGCTATTGAAAAAATCGGCCGAGGTTTTCATGAAAAATGGCCCCCTTTCACTAAAATATTCACCAAAAATACAAATTTCACCCGAATCCAATGGGGACTGCTGTGTCTCGTTCAGCCAGTATAGGACCACGTCTGGGAGAAATTTCGAGTCAATGGGTCCAAAGACCTGGAAGCTATTGAAAAAATCGGCCGAGGTTTTCATGAAAAATGGCAGATTTTCACTAAAATATTCACCAAAAATACAAATTTCACCAGAATCCAATGGGGACTGCTGTGTCTCGTTCAGCCAGTATAGGACCACGTCTGGGAGAAATTTCGAGTCAATGGGTCCAAAGACCTGGAAGCTATTGAAAAAATCGGCCGAGGTTTTCATGAAAAATGGAAGATTTTCACTAAAATATTCACCAAAAATACAAATTTCACCCGAATCCAATGCGGACTGCTGTGTCTTGTTCAGCCAGTATAGGACCACGTCTGGGAGAAATTTCGAGTCAATCGGTCCAAAGACCTGGAAGCTATTGAAAAAATCGGCCGAGGTTTTCATGAAAAATGGCCCCCTTTCACTAAAATATTCACCAAAAATACAAATTTCACCCGAATCCAATGGGGACTGCTGTGTCTCGTTCAGCCAGTATAGGACCACGTCTGGGAGAAATTTCGAGTCAATGGGTCCAAAGACCTGGAAGCTATTGAAAAAATCGGCCGAGGTTTTCATGAAAAATGGCAGATTTTCACTAAAATATTCACCAAAAATACAAGTTTCACCCGAATCCAATGGGGACTGCTGTGTCTCGTTCAGCCAGTATAGGACCACGTCTGGGAGAAATTTCGAGTCAATGGGTCCAAAGACCTGGAAGCTATTGAAAAAATCGGCCGAGGTTTTCATGAATCCAATGGGGACTGCTGTGTCTCGTTCAGCCAGTATAGGACCACGTGTGGGAGAAATTTCGAGTCAATGGGTCCAAAGACCTGGAAGCTATTGAAAAAATCGGCCGAGGTTTTCATGAAAAATGGAAGATTTTCACTAAAATATTCACCAAAAATACAAATTTCACCCGAATCCAATGCGGACTGCTGTGTCTCGTTCAGCCCGTATAGGACCACGTCTGGGAGAAATTTCGAGTCAATGGGTCCAAAGACCTGGAAGCTATTGAAAAAATCGGCCGAGGTTTTCCTGAAAAATGGAAGATTTTCACTAAAATATTCACCAAAAATACAAATTTCACCCGAATCCAATGCGGACTGCTGTGTCTCGTTCAGCCAGTATAGGACCACGTCAGGGAGAAATTTCGAGTCAATGGGTCCAAAGACCTGGAAGCTATTGAAAAAATCGGAGGAGGTTTTCACTAAAAATGGCCCCCTTTCACTAAAATATTCACCAAAAATACAAATTTTAACCGAATCCAATGCGGACTGCTGTGTCTCATTCAGCCAGTATAGGACCACGTCTGGGAGAAATTTCGAGTCAATGGGTCCAAAGACCTGGAAGCTATTGAAAAAATCGGCAGAGGTTTTCCTGAAAAATTGAAGATTTTCACTAAAATATTCACCAAAAATACAAATTTCACCCGAATCCAATGCGGACTGCTGTGTCTCGTTCAGCCAGTATAGGACCACGTCTGGGAGAAATTAAGAGTCAATGGGTCCAAAGACCTGGAAGCTATTGAAAAAATCGGCCGAGGTTTTCACTAAAAATGGCCCCCTTTCACTAAAATATTCACCAAAAATACAAATTTCACCCGAATCCAATGGGGACTGCTGTGTCTCGTTCAGCCAGTATAGGACCACGTCTGGGAGGAAATTTCGAGTCAATGGGTCCAAAGACCTGGAAGCTCTTTGGACCCATTGAGATCCAGGTCAATGGGGACCTGGATCTCAATGAACGAGACACACTGCTGTGTCTCGTTCAGCCAGTATAGGACCACATCTGGGAGAAATTTCGAGTCAATGGGTCCAAAGACCTGGAAGCTTTTGAAAAAATCGGCCGAGGTTTTCATGAAAAATGGAAGATTTTCACTAAAATATTCACCAAAAATACAAATTTCACCCGAATCCAATGCGTACTGCTGTGTCTCGTTCAGCCAGTATAGGACCACGTCTGGGAGAAATTTCGAGTCAATCGGTCCAAAGACCTGGAAGCTATTGAAAAAATCGGCCGAGGTTTTCACTAAAAATGGCCCCCTTTCACTAAAATATTCACCAAAAATACAAATTTCACCCGAATCCAATGCGGACTGCTGTGTCCCGTTCAGCCAGTATAGGACCACGTCTGGGAGAAATTTCGAGTCAATGGGTCCAAAGACCTGGAAGCTATTGAAAAAATCGGCCGAGGTTTTCATGAAAAATGGCAGATTTTCACTAAAATATTCACCAAAAATACAAGTTTCACCCGAATCCAATGGGGACTGCTGTGTCTCGTTCAGCCAGTATAGGACCACGTCTGGGAGAAATTTCGAGTCAATGGGTCCAAAGACCTGGAAGCTATTGAAAAAATCGGCCGAGGTTTTCATGAATCCAATGGGGACTGCTGTGTCTCGTTCAGCCAGTATAGGACCACGTGTGGGAGAAATTTCGAGTCAATGGGTCCAAAGACCTGGAAGCTATTGAAAAAATCGGCCGAGGTTTTCATGAAAAATGGAAGATTTTCACTAAAATATTCACCAAAAATACAAATTTCACCCGAATCCAATGCGGACTGCTGTGTCTCGTTCAGCCCATATAGGACCACGTCTGGGAGAAATTTCGAGTCAATGGGTCCAAAGACCTGGAAGCTATTGAAAAAATCGGCCGAGGTTTTCCTGAAAAATGGAAGATTTTCACTAAAATATTCACCAAAAATACAAATTTCACCCGAATCCAATGCGGACTGCTGTGTCTCGTTCAGCCAGTATAGGACCACGTCTGGGAGAAATTTCGAGTCAATGGGTCCAAAGACCTGGAAGCTATTGAAAAAATCGGCCGAGGTTTTCACTAAAAATGGCCCCCTTTCACTAAAATATTCACCAAAAATACAAATTTCACCCGAATCCAATGCGGACTGCTGTGTCTCGTTCAGCCAGTATAGGACCACGTCTGGGAGAAATTTCGAGTCAATGGGTCCAAAGACCTGGAAGCTATTGAAAAAATCGGCCGAGGTTTTCATTAAAAATGGCCCCCTTTCACTAAAATATTCACCAAAAATACAAATTTCACCTGAATCCAATGGGGACTGCTGTGTCTCGTTCAGCCAGTATAGGACCACGTCCGGGAGAAATTTCGAGTCAATGGGTCCAAAGACCTGGAAGCTATTGAAAAAATTGGCCGAGGTTTTCATGAATCCAATGGGGACTGCTGTGTCTCGTTCAGCCAGTATAGGACCACATCTGGGAGAAATTTCGAGTCAATGGGTCCAAAGACCTGGAAGCTATTGAAAAAATCGGCCGAGGTTTTCATTAAAAATGGCCCCCTTTCACTAAAATATTCACCAAAAATACAAATTTCACCAGAATCCAATGGGGACTGCTGTGTCTCGTTCAGCCAGTATAGGACCACGTCTGGGAGAAATTTCGAGTCAATGGGTCCAAAGACCTGGAAGCTATTGAAAAAATCGGCCGAGGTTTTCATGAAAAATGGAAGATTTTCACTAAAATATTCACCAAAAATACAAATTTCACCCGAATCCAATGCGGACTGCTGTGTCTTGTTCAGCCAGTATAGGACCACGTCTGGGAGAAATTTCGAGTCAATCGGTCCAAAGACCTGGAAGCTATTGAAAAAATCAGCCGAGGTTTTCATGAAAAATGGCCCCCTTTCACTAAAATATTCACCAAAAATACAAATTTCACCCGAATCCAATGGGGACTGCTGTGTCTCGTTCAGCCAGTATAGGACCACGTCTGGGAGAAATTTCGAGTCAATGGGTCCAAAGACCTGGAAGCTATTGAAAAAATCGGCCGAGGTTTTCATGAATCCAATGGGGACTGCTGTGTCTCGTTCAGCCAGTATAGGACCACGTGTGGGAGAAATTTCGAGTCAATGGGTCCAAAGACCTGGAAGCTATTGAAAAAATCGGCCGAGGTTTTCATGAAAAACGGAAGATTTTCACTAAAATATTCACCAAAAATACAAATTTCACCCGAATCCAATGCGGACTGCTGTGTCTCGTTCAGCCCGTATAGGACCACGTCTGGGAGAAATTTCGAGTCAATGGGTCCAAAGACCTGGAAGCTATTGAAAAAATCGGCCGAGGTTTTCCTGAAAAATGGAAGATTTTCACTAAAATATTCACCAAAAATACAAATTTCACCCGAATCCAATGCGGACTGCTGTGTCTCGTTCAGCCAGTATAGGACCACGTCTGGGAGAAATTTCGAGTCAATGGGTCCAAAGACCTGGAAGCTATTGAAAAAATCGGCCGAGGTTTTCACTAAAAATGGCCCCCTTTCACTAAAATATTCACCAAAAATACAAATTTCACCCGAATCCAATGCGGACTGCTGTGTCTCGTTCAGCCAGTATAGGACCACGTCTGGGAGAAATTTCGAGTCAATGGGTCCAAAGACCTGGAAGCTATTGAAAAAATCGGCCGAGGTTTTCATTAAAAATGGCCCCCTTTCACTAAAATATTCACCAAAAATACAAATTTCACCTGAATCCAATGGGGACTGCTGTGTCTCGTTCAGCCAGTATAGGACCACGTCCGGGAGAAATTTCGAGTCAATGGGTCCAAAGACCTGGAAGCTATTGAAAAAATTGGCCGAGGTTTTCATGAATCCAATGGGGACTGCTGTGTCTCGTTCAGCCAGTATAGGACCACATCTGGGAGAAATTTCGAGTCAATGGGTCCAAAGACCTGGAAGCTATTGAAAAAATCGGCCGAGGTTTTCATTAAAAATGGCCCCCTTTCACTAAAATATTCACCAAAAATACAAATTTCACCAGAATCCAATGGGGACTGCTGTGTCTCGTTCAGCCAGTATAGGACCACGTCTGGGAGAAATTTCGAGTCAATGGGTCCAAAGACCTGGAAGCTATTGAAAAAATCGGCCGAGGTTTTCATGAAAAATGGAAGATTTTCACTAAAATATTCACCAAAAATACAAATTTCACCCGAATCCAATGCGGACTGCTGTGTCTTGTTCAGCCAGTATAGGACCACGTCTGGGAGAAATTTCGAGTCAATCGGTCCAAAGACCTGGAAGCTATTGAAAAAATCGGCCGAGGTTTTCATGAAAAATGGCCCCCTTTCACTAAAATATTCACCAAAAATACAAATTTCACCCGAATCCAATGGGGACTGCTGTGTCTCGTTCAGCCAGTATAGGACCACGTCTGGGAGAAATTTCGAGTCAATGGGTCCAAAGACCTGGAAGCTATTGAAAAAATCGGCCGAGGTTTTCATGAAAAATGGCAGATTTTCACTAAAATATTCACCAAAAATACAAGTTTCACCCGAATCCAATGGGGACTGCTGTGTCTCGTTCAGCCAGTATAGGACCACGTCTGGGAGAAATTTCGAGTCAATGGGTCCAAAGACCTGGAAGCTATTGAAAAAATCGGCCGAGGTTTTCATGAATCCAATGGGGACTGCTGTGTCTCGTTCAGCCAGTATAGGACCACGTGTGGGAGAAATTTCGAGTCAATGGGTCCAAAGACCTGGAAGCTATTGAAAAAATCGGCCGAGGTTTTCATGAAAAATGGAAGATTTTCACTAAAATATTCACCAAAAATACAAATTTCACCTGAATCCAATGGGGACTGCTGTGTCTCGTTCAGCCAGTATAGGACCACGTCCGGGAGAAATTTCGAGTCAATGGGTCCAAAGACCTGGAAGCTATTGAAAAAATTGGCCGAGGTTTTCATGAATCCAATGGGGACTGCTGTGTCTCGTTCAGCCAGTATAGGACCACATCTGGGAGAAATTTCGAGTCAATGGGTCCAAAGACCTGGAAGCTATTGAAAAAATCGGCCGAGGTTTTCATTAAAAATGGCCCCCTTTCACTAAAATATTCACCAAAAATACAAATTTCACCAGAATCCAATGGGGACTGCTGTGTCTCGTTCAGCCAGTATAGGACCACGTGTGGGAGAAATTTCGAGTCAATGGGTCCAAAGACCTGGAAGCTATTGAAAAAATCGGCCGAGGTTTTCATGAAAAATGGAAGATTTTCACTAAAATATTCACCAAAAATACAAATTTCACCTGAATCCAATGGGGACTGCTGTGTCTCGTTCAGCCAGTATAGGACCACGTCCGGGAGAAATTTCGAGTCAATGGGTCCAAAGACCTGGAAGCTATTGAAAAAATTGGCCGAGGTTTTCATGAATCCAATGGGGACTGCTGTGTCTCGTTCAGCCAGTATAGGACCACATCTGGGAGAAATTTCGAGTCAATGGGTCCAAAGACCTGGAAGCTATTGAAAAAATCGGCCGAGGTTTTCATTAAAAATGGCCCCCTTTCACTAAAATATTCACCAAAAATACAAATTTCACCAGAATCCAATGGGGACTGCTGTGTCTCGTTCAGCCAGTATAGGACCACGTCTGGGAGAAATTTCGAGTCAATGGGTCCAAAGACCTGGAAGCTATTGAAAAAATCGGCCGAGGTTTTCATGAAAAATGGAAGATTTTCACTAAAATATTCACCAAAAATACAAATTTCACCCGAATCCAATGCGGACTGCTGTGTCTTGTTCAGCCAGTATAGGACCACGTCTGGGAGAAATTTCGAGTCAATCGGTCCAAAGACCTGGAAGCTATTGAAAAAATCGGCCGAGGTTTTCATGAAAAATGGCCCCCTTTCACTAAAATATTCACCAAAAATACAAATTTCACCCGAATCCAATGGGGACTGCTGTGTCTCGTTCAGCCAGTATAGGGCCACGTCTGGGAGAAATTTCGAGTCAATGGGTCCAAAGACCTGGAAGCTATTGAAAAAATCGGCCGAGGTTTTCATGAAAAATGGCAGATTTTCACTAAAATATTCACCAAAAATACAAGTTTCACCCGAATCCAATGGGGACTGCTGTGTCTCGTTCAGCCAGTATAGGACCACGTCTGGGAGAAATTTCGAGTCAATGGGTCCAAAGACCTGGAAGCTATTGAAAAAATCGGCCGAGGTTTTCCTGAAAAATGGAAGATTTTCACTAAAATATTCACCAAAAATACAAATTTCACCCGAATCCAATGCGGACTGCTGTGTCTCGTTCAGCCAGTATAGGACCACGTCTGGGAGAAATTTCGAGTCAATGGGTCCAAAGACCTGGAAGCTATTGAAAAAATCGGCCGAGGTTTTCACTAAAAATGGCCCCCTTTCACTAAAATATTCACCAAAAATACAAATTTTAACCGAATCCAATGCGGACTGCTGTGTCTCATTCAGCCAGTATAGGACCACGTCTGGGAGAAATTTCGAGTCAATGGGTCCAAAGACCTGGAAGCTATTGAAAAAATCGGCAGAGGTTTTCCTGAAAAATTGAAGATTTTCACTAAAATATTCACCAAAAATACAAATTTCACCCGAATCCAATGCGGACTGCTGTGTCTCGTTCAGCCAGTATAGGACCACGTCTGGGAGAAATTTCGAGTCAATGGGTCCAAAGACCTGGAAGCTATTGAAAAAATCGGCCGAGGTTTTCATGAAAAATGGCAGATTTTCACTAAAATATTCACCAAAAATACAAGTTTCACCCGAATCCAATGGGGACTGCTGTGTCTCGTTCAGCCAGTATAGGACCACGTCTGGGAGAAATTTCGAGTCAATGGGTCCAAAGACCTGGAAGCTATTGAAAAAATCGGCCGAGGTTTTCATGAAAAATGGAAGATTTTCACTAAAATATTCACCAAAAATACAAATTTCACCCGAATCCAATGCGGACTGCTGTGTCTTGTTCAGCCAGTATAGGACCACGTCTGGGAGAAATTTCGAGTCAATCGGTCCAAAGACCTGGAAGCTATTGAAAAAATCAGCCGAGGTTTTCATGAAAAATGGCCCCCTTTCACTAAAATATTCACCAAAAATACAAATTTCACCCGAATCCAATGGGGACTGCTGTGTCTCGTTCAGCCAGTATAGGACCACGTCTGGGAGAAATTTCGAGTCAATGGGTCCAAAGACCTGGAAGCTATTGAAAAAATCGGCCGAGGTTTTCATGAATCCAATGGGGACTGCTGTGTCTCGTTCAGCCAGTATAGGACCACGTGTGGGAGAAATTTCGAGTCAATGGGTCCAAAGACCTGGAAGCTATTGAAAAAATCGGCCGAGGTTTTCATGAAAAACGGAAGATTTTCACTAAAATATTCACCAAAAATACAAATTTCACCCGAATCCAATGCGGACTGCTGTGTCTCGTTCAGCCCGTATAGGACCACGTCTGGGAGAAATTTCGAGTCAATGGGTCCAAAGACCTGGAAGCTATTGAAAAAATCGGCCGAGGTTTTCCTGAAAAATGGAAGATTTTCACTAAAATATTCACCAAAAATACAAATTTCACCCGAATCCAATGCGGACTGCTGTGTCTCGTTCAGCCAGTATAGGACCACGTCTGGGAGAAATTTCGAGTCAATGGGTCCAAAGACCTGGAAGCTATTGAAAAAATCGGCCGAGGTTTTCACTAAAAATGGCCCCCTTTCACTAAAATATTCACCAAAAATACAAATTTCACCCGAATCCAATGCGGACTGCTGTGTCTCGTTCAGCCAGTATAGGACCACGTCTGGGAGAAATTTCGAGTCAATGGGTCCAAAGACCTGGAAGCTATTGAAAAAATCGGCCGAGGTTTTCATTAAAAATGGCCCCCTTTCACTAAAATATTCACCAAAAATACAAATTTCACCTGAATCCAATGGGGACTGCTGTGTCTCGTTCAGCCAGTATAGGACCACGTCCGGGAGAAATTTCGAGTCAATGGGTCCAAAGACCTGGAAGCTATTGAAAAAATTGGCCGAGGTTTTCATGAATCCAATGGGGACTGCTGTGTCTCGTTCAGCCAGTATAGGACCACATCTGGGAGAAATTTCGAGTCAATGGGTCCAAAGACCTGGAAGCTATTGAAAAAATCGGCCGAGGTTTTCATTAAAAATGGCCCCCTTTCACTAAAATATTCACCAAAAATACAAATTTCACCAGAATCCAATGGGGACTGCTGTGTCTCGTTCAGCCAGTATAGGACCACGTCTGGGAGAAATTTCGAGTCAATGGGTCCAAAGACCTGGAAGCTATTGAAAAAATCGGCCGAGGTTTTCATGAAAAATGGAAGATTTTCACTAAAATATTCACCAAAAATACAAATTTCACCCGAATCCAATGCGGACTGCTGTGTCTTGTTCAGCCAGTATAGGACCACGTCTGGGAGAAATTTCGAGTCAATCGGTCCAAAGACCTGGAAGCTATTGAAAAAATCGGCCGAGGTTTTCATGAAAAATGGCCCCCTTTCACTAAAATATTCACCAAAAATACAAATTTCACCCGAATCCAATGGGGACTGCTGTGTCTCGTTCAGCCAGTATAGGACCACGTCTGGGAGAAATTTCGAGTCAATGGGTCCAAAGACCTGGAAGCTATTGAAAAAATCGGCCGAGGTTTTCATGAAAAATGGCAGATTTTCACTAAAATATTCACCAAAAATACAAGTTTCACCCGAATCCAATGGGGACTGCTGTGTCTCGTTCAGCCAGTATAGGACCACGTCTGGGAGAAATTTCGAGTCAATGGGTCCAAAGACCTGGAAGCTATTGAAAAAATCGGCCGAGGTTTTCATGAATCCAATGGGGACTGCTGTGTCTCGTTCAGCCAGTATAGGACCACGTGTGGGAGAAATTTCGAGTCAATGGGTCCAAAGACCTGGAAGCTATTGAAAAAATCGGCCGAGGTTTTCATGAAAAATGGAAGATTTTCACTAAAATATTCACCAAAAATACAAATTTCACCTGAATCCAATGGGGACTGCTGTGTCTCGTTCAGCCAGTATAGGACCACGTCCGGGAGAAATTTCGAGTCAATGGGTCCAAAGACCTGGAAGCTATTGAAAAAATTGGCCGAGGTTTTCATGAATCCAATGGGGACTGCTGTGTCTCGTTCAGCCAGTATAGGACCACATCTGGGAGAAATTTCGAGTCAATGGGTCCAAAGACCTGGAAGCTATTGAAAAAATCGGCCGAGGTTTTCATTAAAAATGGCCCCCTTTCACTAAAATATTCACCAAAAATACAAATTTCACCAGAATCCAATGGGGACTGCTGTGTCTCGTTCAGCCAGTATAGGACCACGTGTGGGAGAAATTTCGAGTCAATGGGTCCAAAGACCTGGAAGCTATTGAAAAAATCGGCCGAGGTTTTCATGAAAAATGGAAGATTTTCACTAAAATATTCACCAAAAATACAAATTTCACCTGAATCCAATGGGGACTGCTGTGTCTCGTTCAGCCAGTATAGGACCACGTCCGGGAGAAATTTCGAGTCAATGGGTCCAAAGACCTGGAAGCTATTGAAAAAATTGGCCGAGGTTTTCATGAATCCAATGGGGACTGCTGTGTCTCGTTCAGCCAGTATAGGACCACATCTGGGAGAAATTTCGAGTCAATGGGTCCAAAGACCTGGAAGCTATTGAAAAAATCGTCCGAGGTTTTCATTAAAAATGGCCCCCTTTCACTAAAATATTCACCAAAAATACAAATTTCACCAGAATCCAATGGGGACTGCTGTGTCTCGTTCAGCCAGTATAGGACCACGTCTGGGAGAAATTTCGAGTCAATGGGTCCAAAGACCTGGAAGCTATTGAAAAAATCGGCCGAGGTTTTCATGAAAAATGGAAGATTTTCACTAAAATATTCACCAAAAATACAAATTTCACCCGAATCCAATGCGGACTGCTGTGTCTTGTTCAGCCAGTATAGGACCACGTCTGGGAGAAATTTCGAGTCAATCGGTCCAAAGACCTGGAAGCTATTGAAAAAATCGGCCGAGGTTTTCATGAAAAATGGCCCCCTTTCACTAAAATATTCACCAAAAATACAAATTTCACCCGAATCCAATGGGGACTGCTGTGTCTCGTTCAGCCAGTATAGGGCCACGTCTGGGAGAAATTTCGAGTCAATGGGTCCAAAGACCTGGAAGCTATTGAAAAAATCGGCCGAGGTTTTCATGAAAAATGGCAGATTTTCACTAAAATATTCACCAAAAATACAAGTTTCACCCGAATCCAATGGGGACTGCTGTGTCTCGTTCAGCCAGTATAGGACCACGTCTGGGAGAAATTTCGAGTCAATGGGTCCAAAGACCTGGAAGCTATTGAAAAAATCGGCCGAGGTTTTCCTGAAAAATGGAAGATTTTCACTAAAATATTCACCAAAAATACAAATTTCACCCGAATCCAATGCGGACTGCTGTGTCTCGTTCAGCCAGTATAGGACCACGTCTGGGAGAAATTTCGAGTCAATGGGTCCAAAGACCTGGAAGCTATTGAAAAAATCGGCCGAGGTTTTCACTAAAAATGGCCCCCTTTCACTAAAATATTCACCAAAAATACAAATTTTAACCGAATCCAATGCGGACTGCTGTGTCTCATTCAGCCAGTATAGGACCACGTCTGGGAGAAATTTCGAGTCAATGGGTCCAAAGACCTGGAAGCTATTGAAAAAATCGGCAGAGGTTTTCCTGAAAAATTGAAGATTTTCACTAAAATATTCACCAAAAATACAAATTTCACCCGAATCCAATGCGGACTGCTGTGTCTCGTTCAGCCAGTATAGGACCACGTCTGGGAGAAATTTCGAGTCAATGGGTCCAAAGACCTGGAAGCTATTGAAAAAATCGGCCGAGGTTTTCATGAAAAATGGCAGATTTTCACTAAAATATTCACCAAAAATACAAGTTTCACCCGAATCCAATGGGGACTGCTGTGTCTCGTTCAGCCAGTATAGGACCACGTCTGGGAGAAATTTCGAGTCAATGGGTCCAAAGACCTGGAAGCTATTGAAAAAATCGGCCGAGGTTTTCATGAATCCAATGGGGACTGCTGTGTCTCGTTCAGCCAGTATAGGACCACGTGTGGGAGAAATTTCGAGTCAATGGGTCCAAAGACCTGGAAGCTATTGAAAAAATCGGCCGAGGTTTTCATGAAAAATGGAAGATTTTCACTAAAATATTCACCAAAAATACAAATTTCACCTGAATCCAATGGGGACTGCTGTGTCTCGTTCAGCCAGTATAGGACCACGTCCGGGAGAAATTTCGAGTCAATGGGTCCAAAGACCTGGAAGCTATTGAAAAAATTGGCCGAGGTTTTCATGAATCCAATGGGGACTGCTGTGTCTCGTTCAGCCAGTATAGGACCACATCTGGGAGAAATTTCGAGTCAATGGGTCCAAAGACCTGGAAGCTATTGAAAAAATCGGCCGAGGTTTTCATTAAAAATGGCCCCCTTTCACTAAAATATTCACCAAAAATACAAATTTCACCAGAATCCAATGGGGACTGCTGTGTCTCGTTCAGCCAGTATAGGACCACGTCTGGGAGAAATTTCGAGTCAATGGGTCCAAAGACCTGGAAGCTATTGAAAAAAATCGGCCGAGGTTTTCATGAAAAATGGAAGATTTTCACTAAAATATTCACCAAAAATACAAATTTCACCCGAATCCAATGCGGACTGCTGTGTCTTGTTCAGCCAGTATAGGACCACGTCTGGGAGAAATTTCGAGTCAAGCGGTCCAAAGACCTGGAAGCTATTGAAAAAATCGGCCGAGGTTTTCATGAAAAATGGCCCCCTTTCACTAAAATATTCACCAAAAATACAAATTTCACCCGAATCCAATGGGGACTGCTGTGTCTCGTTCAGCCAGTATAGGGCCACGTCTGGGAGAAATTTCGAGTCAATGGGTCCAAAGACCTGGAAGCTATTGAAAAAATCGGCCGAGGTTTTCATGAAAAATGGCAGATTTTCACTAAAATATTCACCAAAAATACAAGTTTCACCCGAATCCAATGGGGACTGCTGTGTCTCGTTCAGCCAGTATAGGACCACGTCTGGGAGAAATTTCGAGTCAATGGGTCCAAAGACCTGGAAGCTATTGAAAAAATCGGCCGAGGTTTTCATGAATCCAATGGGGACTGCTGTGTCTCGTTCAGCCAGTATAGGACCACGTGTGGGAGAAATTTCGAGTCAATGGGTCCAAAGACCTGGAAGCTATTGAAAAAATCGGCCGAGGTTTTCATGAAAAATGGAAGATTTTCACTAAAATATTCACCAAAAATACAAATTTCACCCGCATCCAATGCGGACTGCTGTGTCTCGTTCAGCCCGTATAGGACCACGTCTGGGAGAAATTTCGAGTCAATGGGTCCAAAGACCTGGAAGCTATTGAAAAAATCGGCCGAGGTTTTCCTGAAAAATGGAAGATTTTCACTAAAATATTCACCAAAAATACAAATTTCACCCGAATCCAATGCGGACTGCTGTGTCTCGTTCAGCCAGTATAGGACCACGTCTGGGAGAAATTTCGAGTCAATGGGTCCAAAGACCTGGAAGCTATTGAAAAAATCGGCCGAGGTTTTCACTAAAAATGGCCCCCTTTCACTAAAATATTCACCAAAAATACAAATTTTAACCGAATCCAATGCGGACTGCTGTGTCTCATTCAGCCAGTATAGGACCACGTCTGGGAGGAAATTTCGAGTCAATGGGTCCAAAGACCTGGAAGCTCTTTGGACCCATTGAGATCCAGGTCAATGGGGACCTGGATCTCAATGAACGAGACACACTGCTGTGTCTCGTTCAGCCAGTATAGGACCACGTCTGGGAGGAAATTTCGAGTCAATGGGTCCAAAGACCTGGAAGCTCTTTGGACCCATTGAGATCCAGGTCAATGGGGACCTGGATCTCAATGAACGAGACACACTGCTGTGTCTCGTTCAGCCAGTATAGGACCACATCTGGGAGAAATTTCGAGTCAATGGGTCCAAAGACCTGGAAGCTTTTGAAAAAATCGGCCGAGGTTTTCACTAAAAATGGCCCCCTTTCACTAAAATATTCACCAAAAATACAAATTTCACCCGAATCCAATGCGGACTGCTGTGTCTCGTTCAGCCAGTATAGGACCACGTCTGGGAGAAATTTCGAGTCAATGGGTCCAAAGACCTGGAATTTATTGAAAAAATCGGCCGAGGTTTTCACTAAAAATGGCCCCATTTCACTAAAATATTCACCAAAAATACAAATTTCACCCGAATCCAATGCGGACTGCTGTGTCTCGTTCAGATAGTATAGGACCACGTCTGGGAGAAATTTCGAGTCAATCGGTCCAAAGACCTGGAAGCTATTGAAAAAATCGGCCGAGGTTTTCATTAAAAATGGCCCCCTTTCACTAAAATATTCACCAAAAATACAAATTTCACCCGAATCCAATGGGGACTGCTGTGTCTCATTCAGCCAGTATAGGACCACGTCTGGGAGAAATTTCGAGTCAATGGGTCCAAAGACCTGGAAGCTATTGAAAAAATTGGCCGAGGTTTTCATGAATCCAATGGGGACTGCTGTGTCTCGTTCAGCCAGTATAGGACCACATCTGGGAGAAATTTCGAGTCAATGGGTCCAAAGACCTGGAAGCTATTGAAAAAATCGGCCGAGGTTTTCATGAAAAATGGAAGATTTTCACTAAAATATTCACCAAAAATACAAATTTCACCCGAATCCAATGCGGACTGCTGTGTCTCGTTCAGCCAGTATAGGACCACGTCTGGGAGAAATTTCGAGTCAATCGGTCCAAAGACCTGGAAGCTATTGAAAAAATCGGCCGAGGTTTTCATGAAAAATGGCCCCCTTTCACTAAAATATTCACCAAAAATACAAATTTCACCCGAATCCAATGCGGACTGCTGTGTCTCGTTCAGATAGTATAGGACCACGTCTGGGAGAAATTTCGAGTCAATGGGTCCAAAGACCTGGAAGCTATTGAAAAAATCGTCCGAGGTTTTCATGAAAAATGGCAGATTTTCACTAAAATATTCACCAAAAATACAAATTTCACCCGAATCCAATGCGGACTGCTGTGTCTCGTTCAGCCAGTATAGGACCACGTCTGGGAGAAATTTCGAGTCAACCGGTCCAAAGACCTGGAAGCTATTGAAAAAATCGGCCGAGGTTTTCATGAATCCAATGGGGACTGCTGTGTCTCGTTCAGCCAGTATAGGACCACATCTGGGAGAAATTTCGAGTCAATGGGTCCAAAGACCTGGAAGCTATTGAAAAAATCGGCCGAGGTTTTCATGAAAAATGGAAGATTTTCACTAAAATATTCACCAAAAATACAAATTTCACCCGAATCCAATGCGGACTGCTGTGTCTCGTTCAGCCAGTATAGGACCACGTCTGGGAGAAATTTCGAGTCAATCGGTCCAAAGACCTGGAAGCTATTGAAAAAATCGGCCGAGGTTTTCATGAAAAATGGCCCCCTTTCACTAAAATATTCACCAAAAATACAAATTTCACCCGAATCCAATGGGGACTGCTGTGTCTCGTTCAGCCAGTATAGGACCACGTCTGGGAGAAATTTCGAGTCAATGGGTCCAAAGACCTGGAAGCTATTGAAAAAATCGGCCGAGGTTTTCATGAATCCAATGGGGACTGCTGTGTCTCGTTCAGCCAGTATAGGACCACATCTGGGAGAAATTTCGAGTCAATGGGTCCAAAGACCTGGAAGCTATTGAAAAAATCGGCCGAGGTTTTCATGAAAAATGGAAGATTTTCACTAAAATATTCACCAAAAATACAAATTTCACCCGAATCCAATGGGGACTGCTGTGTCTCGTTCAGCCAGTATAGGACCACGTCTGGGAGAAATTTCGAGTCAATCGGTCCAAAGACCTGGAAGCTATTGAAAAAATCGGACGAGGTTTTCATTAAAAATGGCCCCCTTTCACTAAAATATTCACCAAAAATACAAATTTCACCCGAATCCAATGCGGACTGCTGTGTCTCGTTCAGATAGTATAGGACCACGTCTGGGAGAAATTTCGAGTCAATGGGTCCAAAGACCTGGAAGCTATTGAAAAAATCGGCCGAGGTTTTCATGAATCCAATGGGGACTGCTGTGTCTCGTTCAGCCAGTATAGGACCACATCTGGGAGAAATTTCGAGTCAATGGGTCCAAAGACCTGGAAGCTATTGAAAAAATCGGCCGAGGTTTTCATGAAAAATGGAAGATTTTCACTAAAATATTCACCAAAAATACAAATTTCACCCGAATCCAATGCGGACTGCTGTGTCTCGTTCAGCCAGTATAGGACCACGTCTGGGAGAAATTTCGAGTCAATCGGTCCAAAGACCTGGAAGCTATTGAAAAAATCGGCCGAGGTTTTCATGAAAAATGGCCCCCTTTCACTAAAATATTCACCAAAAATACAAATTTCACCCGAATCCAATGGGGACTGCTGTGTCTCGTTCAGATAGTATAGGACCACGTCTGGGAGAAATTTCGAGTCAATCGGTCCAAAGACCTGGAAGCTATTGAAAAAATCGGCCGAGGTTTTCATTAAAAATGGCCCCCTTTCACTAAAATATTCACCAAAAATACAAATTTCACCCGAATCCAATGGGGACTGCTGTGTCTCGTTCAGCCAGTATAGGACCACGTCTGGGAGAAATTTCGAGTCAATGGGTCCAAAGACCTGGAAGCTATTGAAAAAATCGGCCGAGGTTTTCATGAAAAATGGAAGATTTTCACTAAAATATTCACCAAAAATACAAATTTCACCCGAATCCAATGCGGACTGCTGTGTCTCGTTCAGCCAGTATAGGACCACGTCTGGGAGAAATTTCGAGTCAATGGGTCCAAAGACCTGGAAGCTATTGAAAAAATCGGCCGAGGTTTTCACTAAAAATGGCCCCCTTTCACTAAAATATTCACCAAAAATACAAGTTTCACCCGAATCCAATGCGGACTGCTGTGTCTCGTTCAGATAGTATAGGACCACGTCTGGGAGAAATTTCGAGTCAATGGGTCCAAAGACCTGGAAGCTATTGAAAAAATCGGCCGAGGTTTTCATGAAAAATGGCAGATTTTCACTAAAATATTCACCAAAAATACAAATTTCACCCGAATCCAATGGGGACTGCTGTGTCTCGTTCAGCCAGTATAGGACCACGTCTGGGAGAAATTTCGAGTCAATCGGTCCAAAGACCTGGAAGCTATTGAAAAAATCGGACGAGGTTTTCATTAAAAATGGCCCCCTTTCACTAAAATATTCACCAAAAATACAAATTTCACCCGAATCCAATGCGGACTGCTGTGTCTCGTTCAGATAGTATAGGACCACGTCTGGGAGAAATTTCGAGTCAATGGGTCCAAAGACCTGGAAGCTATTGAAAAAATCGGCCGAGGTTTTCATGAATCCAATGGGGACTGCTGTGTCTCGTTCAGCCAGTATAGGACCACGTGTGGGAGAAATTTCGAGTCAATGGGTCCAAAGACCTGGAAGCTATTGAAAAAATCGGCCGAGGTTTTCATGAAAAATGGAAGATTTTCACTAAAATATTCACCAAAAATACAAATTTCACCTGAATCCAATGGGGACTGCTGTGTCTCGTTCAGCCAGTATAGGACCACGTCCGGGAGAAATTTCGAGTCAATGGGTCCAAAGACCTGGAAGCTATTGAAAAAATTGGCCGAGGTTTTCATGAATCCAATGGGGACTGCTGTGTCTCGTTCAGCCAGTATAGGACCACATCTGGGAGAAATTTCGAGTCAATGGGTCCAAAGACCTGGAAGCTATTGAAAAAATCGGCCGAGGTTTTCATTAAAAATGGCCCCCTTTCACTAAAATATTCACCAAAAATACAAATTTCACCAGAATCCAATGGGGACTGCTGTGTCTCGTTCAGCCAGTATAGGACCACGTCTGGGAGAAATTTCGAGTCAATGGGTCCAAAGACCTGGAAGCTATTGAAAAAAATCGGCCGAGGTTTTCATGAAAAATGGAAGATTTTCACTAAAATATTCACCAAAAATACAAATTTCACCCGAATCCAATGCGGACTGCTGTGTCTTGTTCAGCCAGTATAGGACCACGTCTGGGAGAAATTTCGAGTCAAGCGGTCCAAAGACCTGGAAGCTATTGAAAAAATCGGCCGAGGTTTTCATGAAAAATGGCCCCCTTTCACTAAAATATTCACCAAAAATACAAATTTCACCCGAATCCAATGGGGACTGCTGTGTCTCGTTCAGCCAGTATAGGGCCACGTCTGGGAGAAATTTCGAGTCAATGGGTCCAAAGACCTGGAAGCTATTGAAAAAATCGGCCGAGGTTTTCATGAAAAATGGCAGATTTTCACTAAAATATTCACCAAAAATACAAGTTTCACCCGAATCCAATGGGGACTGCTGTGTCTCGTTCAGCCAGTATAGGACCACGTCTGGGAGAAATTTCGAGTCAATGGGTCCAAAGACCTGGAAGCTATTGAAAAAATCGGCCGAGGTTTTCATGAATCCAATGGGGACTGCTGTGTCTCGTTCAGCCAGTATAGGACCACGTGTGGGAGAAATTTCGAGTCAATGGGTCCAAAGACCTGGAAGCTATTGAAAAAATCGGCCGAGGTTTTCATGAAAAATGGAAGATTTTCACTAAAATATTCACCAAAAATACAAATTTCACCCGCATCCAATGCGGACTGCTGTGTCTCGTTCAGCCCGTATAGGACCACGTCTGGGAGAAATTTCGAGTCAATGGGTCCAAAGACCTGGAAGCTATTGAAAAAATCGGCCGAGGTTTTCCTGAAAAATGGAAGATTTTCACTAAAATATTCACCAAAAATACAAATTTCACCCGAATCCAATGCGGACTGCTGTGTCTCGTTCAGCCAGTATAGGACCACGTCTGGGAGAAATTTCGAGTCAATGGGTCCAAAGACCTGGAAGCTATTGAAAAAATCGGCCGAGGTTTTCACTAAAAATGGCCCCCTTTCACTAAAATATTCACCAAAAATACAAATTTTAACCGAATCCAATGCGGACTGCTGTGTCTCATTCAGCCAGTATAGGACCACGTCTGGGAGGAAATTTCGAGTCAATGGGTCCAAAGACCTGGAAGCTCTTTGGACCCATTGAGATCCAGGTCAATGGGGACCTGGATCTCAATGAACGAGACACACTGCTGTGTCTCGTTCAGCCAGTATAGGACCACGTCTGGGAGGAAATTTCGAGTCAATGGGTCCAAAGACCTGGAAGCTCTTTGGACCCATTGAGATCCAGGTCAATGGGGACCTGGATCTCAATGAACGAGACACACTGCTGTGTCTCGTTCAGCCAGTATAGGACCACATCTGGGAGAAATTTCGAGTCAATGGGTCCAAAGACCTGGAAGCTTTTGAAAAAATCGGCCGAGGTTTTCACTAAAAATGGCCCCCTTTCACTAAAATATTCACCAAAAATACAAATTTCACCCGAATCCAATGCGGACTGCTGTGTCTCGTTCAGCCAGTATAGGACCACGTCTGGGAGAAATTTCGAGTCAATGGGTCCAAAGACCTGGAATTTATTGAAAAAATCGGCCGAGGTTTTCACTAAAAATGGCCCCATTTCACTAAAATATTCACCAAAAATACAAATTTCACCCGAATCCAATGCGGACTGCTGTGTCTCGTTCAGATAGTATAGGACCACGTCTGGGAGAAATTTCGAGTCAATCGGTCCAAAGACCTGGAAGCTATTGAAAAAATCGGCCGAGGTTTTCATTAAAAATGGCCCCCTTTCACTAAA
Organism: Pagrus pagrus; assembly: GCF_965226575.1. Taxonomy (NCBI): domain Eukaryota; kingdom Metazoa; phylum Chordata; class Actinopteri; order Spariformes; family Sparidae; genus Pagrus; species Pagrus pagrus. Next base: position 134,044 of record NW_028175392.1, on the reverse strand, counting down.
ATATTCACCAAAAATACAAATTTCACCCGAATCCAATGGGGACTGCTGTGTCTCATTCAGCCAGTATAGGACCACGTCTGGGAGAAATTTCGAGTCAATGGGTCCAAAGACCTGGAAGCTATTGAAAAAATTGGCCGAGGTTTTCATGAATCCAATGGGGACTGCTGTGTCTCGTTCAGCCAGTATAGGACCACATCTGGGAGAAATTTCGAGTCAATGGGTCCAAAGACCTGGAAGCTATTGAAAAAATCGGCCGAGGTTTTCATGAAAAATGGAAGATTTTCACTAAAATATTCACCAAAAATACAAATTTCACCCGAATCCAATGCGGACTGCTGTGTCTCGTTCAGCCAGTATAGGACCACGTCTGGGAGAAATTTCGAGTCAATCGGTCCAAAGACCTGGAAGCTATTGAAAAAATCGGCCGAGGTTTTCATGAAAAATGGCCCCCTTTCACTAAAATATTCACCAAAAATACAAATTTCACCCGAATCCAATGCGGACTGCTGTGTCTCGTTCAGATAGTATAGGACCACGTCTGGGAGAAATTTCGAGTCAATGGGTCCAAAGACCTGGAAGCTATTGAAAAAATCGTCCGAGGTTTTCATGAAAAATGGCAGATTTTCACTAAAATATTCACCAAAAATACAAATTTCACCCGAATCCAATGCGGACTGCTGTGTCTCGTTCAGCCAGTATAGGACCACGTCTGGGAGAAATTTCGAGTCAACCGGTCCAAAGACCTGGAAGCTATTGAAAAAATCGGCCGAGGTTTTCATGAATCCAATGGGGACTGCTGTGTCTCGTTCAGCCAGTATAGGACCACATCTGGGAGAAATTTCGAGTCAATGGGTCCAAAGACCTGGAAGCTATTGAAAAAATCGGCCGAGGTTTTCATGAAAAATGGAAGATTTTCACTAAAATATTCACCAAAAATACAAATTTCACCCGAATCCAATGCGGACTGCTGTGTCTCGTTCAGCCAGTATAGGACCACGTCTGGGAGAAATTTCGAGTCAATCGGTCCAAAGACCTGGAAGCTATTGAAAAAATCGGCCGAGGTTTTCATGAAAAATGGCCCCCTTTCACTAAAATATTCACCAAAAATACAAATTTCACCCGAATCCAATGGGGACTGCTGTGTCTCGTTCAGCCAGTATAGGACCACGTCTGGGAGAAATTTCGAGTCAATGGGTCCAAAGACCTGGAAGCTATTGAAAAAATCGGCCGAGGTTTTCATGAATCCAATGGGGACTGCTGTGTCTCGTTCAGCCAGTATAGGACCACATCTGGGAGAAATTTCGAGTCAATGGGTCCAAAGACCTGGAAGCTATTGAAAAAATCGGCCGAGGTTTTCATGAAAAATGGAAGATTTTCACTAAAATATTCACCAAAAATACAAATTTCACCCGAATCCAATGGGGACTGCTGTGTCTCGTTCAGCCAGTATAGGACCACGTCTGGGAGAAATTTCGAGTCAATCGGTCCAAAGACCTGGAAGCTATTGAAAAAATCGGACGAGGTTTTCATTAAAAATGGCCCCCTTTCACTAAAATATTCACCAAAAATACAAATTTCACCCGAATCCAATGCGGACTGCTGTGTCTCGTTCAGATAGTATAGGACCACGTCTGGGAGAAATTTCGAGTCAATGGGTCCAAAGACCTGGAAGCTATTGAAAAAATCGGCCGAGGTTTTCATGAATCCAATGGGGACTGCTGTGTCTCGTTCAGCCAGTATAGGACCACATCTGGGAGAAATTTCGAGTCAATGGGTCCAAAGACCTGGAAGCTATTGAAAAAATCGGCCGAGGTTTTCATGAAAAATGGAAGATTTTCACTAAAATATTCACCAAAAATACAAATTTCACCCGAATCCAATGCGGACTGCTGTGTCTCGTTCAGCCAGTATAGGACCACGTCTGGGAGAAATTTCGAGTCAATCGGTCCAAAGACCTGGAAGCTATTGAAAAAATCGGCCGAGGTTTTCATGAAAAATGGCCCCCTTTCACTAAAATATTCACCAAAAATACAAATTTCACCCGAATCCAATGGGGACTGCTGTGTCTCGTTCAGATAGTATAGGACCACGTCTGGGAGAAATTTCGAGTCAATCGGTCCAAAGACCTGGAAGCTATTGAAAAAATCGGCCGAGGTTTTCATTAAAAATGGCCCCCTTTCACTAAAATATTCACCAAAAATACAAATTTCACCCGAATCCAATGGGGACTGCTGTGTCTCGTTCAGCCAGTATAGGACCACGTCTGGGAGAAATTTCGAGTCAATGGGTCCAAAGACCTGGAAGCTATTGAAAAAATCGGCCGAGGTTTTCATGAAAAATGGAAGATTTTCACTAAAATATTCACCAAAAATACAAATTTCACCCGAATCCAATGCGGACTGCTGTGTCTCGTTCAGCCAGTATAGGACCACGTCTGGGAGAAATTTCGAGTCAATGGGTCCAAAGACCTGGAAGCTATTGAAAAAATCGGCCGAGGTTTTCACTAAAAATGGCCCCCTTTCACTAAAATATTCACCAAAAATACAAGTTTCACCCGAATCCAATGCGGACTGCTGTGTCTCGTTCAGATAGTATAGGACCACGTCTGGGAGAAATTTCGAGTCAATGGGTCCAAAGACCTGGAAGCTATTGAAAAAATCGGCCGAGGTTTTCATGAAAAATGGCAGATTTTCACTAAAATATTCACCAAAAATACAAATTTCACCCGAATCCAATGGGGACTGCTGTGTCTCGTTCAGCCAGTATAGGACCACGTCTGGGAGAAATTTCGAGTCAATCGGTCCAAAGACCTGGAAGCTATTGAAAAAATCGGACGAGGTTTTCATTAAAAATGGCCCCCTTTCACTAAAATATTCACCAAAAATACAAATTTCACCCGAATCCAATGCGGACTGCTGTGTCTCGTTCAGATAGTATAGGACCACGTCTGGGAGAAATTTCGAGTCAATGGGTCCAAAGACCTGGAAGCTATTGAAAAAATCGGCCGAGGTTTTCATGAATCCAATGGGGACTGCTGTGTCTCGTTCAGCCAGTATAGGACCACATCTGGGAGAAATTTCGAGTCAATGGGTCCAAAGACCTGGAAGCTATTGAAAAAATCGGCCGAGGTTTTCATGAAAAATGGAAGATTTTCACTAAAATATTCACCAAAAATACAAATTTCACCCGAATCCAATGCGGACTGCTGTGTCTCGTTCAGCCAGTATAGGACCACGTCTGGGAGAAATTTCGAGTCAATCGGTCCAAAGACCTGGAAGCTATTGAAAAAATCGGCCGAGGTTTTCATTAAAAATGGCCCCCTTTCACTAAAATATTCACCAAAAATACAAATTTCACCCGAATCCAATGCGGACTGCTGTGTCTTGTTCAGCCAGTATAGGACCACGTCTGGGAGAAATTTCGAGTCAATCGGTCCAAAGACCTGGAAGCTATTGAAAAAATCGGCCGAGGTTTTCATGAAAAATGGCCCCCTTTCACTAAAATATTCACCAAAAATACAAATTTCACCCGAATCCAAGGGGGACTGCTGTGTCTCGTTCAGCCAGTATAGGACCACGTCTGGGAGAAATTTCGAGTCAATGGGTCCAAAGACCTGGAAGCTATTGAAAAAATCGGCCGAGGTTTTCATGAATCCAATGGGGACTGCTGTGTCTCGTTCAGCCAGTATAGGACCACGTCTGGGAGAAATTTCGAGTCAATGGGTCCAAAGACCTGGAAGCTATTGAAAAAATCGGCCGAGGTTTTCATGAAAAATGGAAGATTTTCACTAAAATATTCACCAAAAATACAAATTTCACCCGAATCCAATGGGGACTGCTGTGTCTCGTTCAGCCAGTATAGGACCACGTCTGGGAGAAATTTCGAGTCAATGGGTCCAAAGACCTGGAAGCTATTGAAAAAATCGGCCGAGGTTTTCATGAATCCAATGGGGACTGCTGTGTCTCGTTCAGCCAGTATAGGACCACATCTGGGAGAAATTTCGAGTCAAGGGGTCCAAAGACCTGGAAGCTATTGAAAAAATCGGCCGAGGTTTTCATGAAAAATGGAAGATTTTCACTAAAATATTCACCAAAAATACAAATTTCACCCGAATCCAATGCGGACTGCTGTGTCTCGTTCAGCCAGTATAGGACCACGTCTGGGAGAAATTTCGAGTCAATCGGTCCAAAGACCTGGAAGCTATTGAAAAAATCGGCCGAGGTTTTCATGAAAAATGGAAGATTTTCACTAAAATATTCACCAAAAATACAAATTTCACCCGAATCCAATGCGGACTGCTGTGTCTCGTTCAGCCAGTATAGGACCACGTCTGGGAGAAATTTCGAGTCAATCGGTAAAAAGACCTGGAAGCTATTGAAAAAATCGGCCGAGGTTTTCATTAAAAATGGCCCCCTTTCACTAAAATATTCACCAAAAATACAAATTTCACCCGAATCCAATGGGGACTGCTGTGTCTCGTTCAGCCAGTATAGGACCACGTCTGGGAGAAATTTCGAGTCAATGGGTCCAAAGACCTGGAAGCTATTGAAAAAATCGGCCGAGGTTTTCATGAAAAATGGAAGATTTTCACTAAAATATTCACCAAAAATACAAATTTCACCCGAATCCAATGGGGACTGCTGTGTCTCGTTCAGCCAGTATAGGACCACGTCTGGGAGAAATTTTGAGTCAATGGGTCCAAAGACCTGGAAGCTATTGAAAAAATCGGCCGAGGTTTTCATGAAAAATGGAAGATTTTCACTAAAATATTCACCAAAAATACAAATTTCACCCGAATCCAATGGGGACTGCTGTGTCTCGTTCAGCCAGTATAGGACCACGTCTGGGAGAAATTTCGAGTCAATGGGTCCAAAGACCTGGAAGCTATTGAAAAAATCGGCCGAGGTTTTCATGAATCCAATGGGGACATGCTGTGTCTCGTTCAGCCAGTATAGGACCACATCTGGGAGAAATTTCGAGTCAATGGGTCCAAAGACCTGGAAGCTATTAAAAAAATCGGCCGAGGTTTTCATGAAAAATGGCAGATTTTCACTAAAATATTCACCAAAAATACAAATTTCACCCGAATCCAATGGGGACTGCTGTGTCTCGTTCAGCCAGTATAGGACCACGTCTGGGAGAAATTTCGAGTCAATGGGTCCAAAGACCTGGAAGCTATTGAAAAAATCGGCCGAGGTTTTCATGAAAAATGGCCCCCTTTCACTAAAATATTCACCAAAAATACAAATTTCACCCGAATCCAATGCGGACTGCTGTGTCTCGTTCAGCCAGTATAGGACCACGTCTGGGAGAAATTTCGAGTCAATCGGTCCAAAGACCTGGAAGCTATTGAAAAAATCGGCCGACGTTTTCATTAAAAATGGCCCCCTTTCACTAAAATATTCACCAAAAATACAAATTTCACCCGAATCCAATGGGAACTGCTGTGTCTCGTTCAGCCAGTATAGGACCAAGTCTGGGAGAAATTTCGAGTCAATCGGTCCAAAGACCTGGAAGCTATTGAAAAAATCGGCCGAGGTTTTCATGAAAAATGGCCCCCTTTCACTAAAATATTCACCAAAAATACAAATTTCACCCGAATCCAAGGGGGACTGCTGTGTCTCGTTCAGCCAGTATAGGACCACGTCTGGGAGAAATTTCGAGTCAATGGGTCCAAAGACCTGGAAGCTATTGAAAAAATCGGCCGAGGTTTTCATGAATCCAATGGGGACTGCTGTGTCTCGTTCAGCCAGTATAGGACCACATCTGGGAGAAATTTCGAGTCAATCGGTCCAAAGACCTGGAAGCTATTGAAAAAATCGGCCGAGGTTTTCATGAAAAATGGAAGATTTTCACTAAAATATTCACCAAAAATACAAATTTCACCCGAATCCAATGCGGACTGCTGTGTCTCGTTCAGCCAGTATAGGACCACGTCTGGGAGAAATTTCGAGTCAATCGGTCCAAAGACCTGGAAGCTATTGAAAAAATCGGCCGAGGTTTTCATGAAAAATGGCCCCCTTTCACTAAAATATTCACCAAAAATACAAATTTCACCCGAATCCAATGCGGACTGCTGTGTCTTGTTCAGATAGTATAGGACCACGTCTGGGAGAAATTTCGAGTCAATCGGTCCAAAGACCTGGAAGCTATTGAAAAAATCGGCCGAGGTTTTCACTAAAAATGGCCCCCTTTCACTAAAATATTCACCAAAAATACAAATTTCACCCGAATCCAATGCGGACTGCTGTGTCTCGTTCAGATAGTATAGGACCACGTCTGGGAGAAATTTCGAGTCAATCGGTCCAAAGACCTGGAAGCTATTGAAAAAATCGGCCGAGGTTTTCATTAAAAATGGCCCCCTTTCACTAAAATATTCACCAAAAATACAAATTTCACCCGAATCCAATGGGGACTGCTGTGTCTCGTTCAGCCAGTATAGGACCACGTCTGGGAGAAATTTCGAGTCAATGGGTCCAAAGACCTGGAAGCTATTGAAAAAATCGGCCGAGGTTTTCATGAAAAATGGAAGATTTTCACTAAAATATTCACCAAAAATACAAATTTCACCCGAATCCAATGCGGACTGCTGTGTCTCGTTCAGCCAGTATAGGACCACGTCTGGGAGAAATTTCGAGTCAATCGGTAAAAAGACCTGGAAGCTATTGAAAAAATCGGCCGAGGTTTTCATTAAAAATGGCCCCCTTTCACTAAAATATTCACCAAAAATACAAATTTCACCCGAATCCAATGGGGACTGCTGTGTCTCGTTCAGCCAGTATAGGACCACGTCTGGGAGAAATTTCGAGTCAATCGGTCCAAAGACCTGGAAGCTATTGAAAAAATCGGCCGAGGTTTTCATGAAAAATGGAAGATTTTCACTAAAATATTCACCAAAAATACAAATTTCACCCGAATCCAATGCGGACTGCTGTGTCTCGTTCAGCCAGTATAGGACCACGTCTGGGAGAAATTTCGAGTCAATCGGTCCAAAGACCTGGAAGCTATTGAAAAAATCGGCCGAGGTTTTCATGAAAAATGGCCCCCTTTCACTAAAATATTCACCAAAAATACAAATTTCACCCGAATCCAATGCGGACTGCTGTGTCTTGTTCAGATAGTATAGGACCACGTCTGGGAGAAATTTCGAGTCAATCGGTCCAAAGACCTGGAAGCTATTGAAAAAATCGGCCGAGGTTTTCACTAAAAATGGCCCCCTTTCACTAAAATATTCACCAAAAATACAAATTTCACCCGAATCCAATGCGGACTGCTGTGTCTCGTTCAGATAGTATAGGACCACGTCTGGGAGAAATTTCGAGTCAATCGGTCCAAAGACCTGGAAGCTATTGAAAAAATCGGCCGAGGTTTTCATTAAAAATGGCCCCCTTTCACTAAAATATTCACCAAAAATACAAATTTCACCCGAATCCAATGGGGACTGCTGTGTCTCGTTCAGCCAGTATAGGACCACGTCTGGGAGAAATTTCGAGTCAATGGGTCCAAAGACCTGGAAGCTATTGAAAAAATCGGCCGAGGTTTTCATGAAAAATGGAAGATTTTCACTAAAATATTCACCAAAAATACAAATTTCACCCGAATCCAATGCGGACTGCTGTGTCTCGTTCAGCCAGTATAGGACCACGTCTGGGAGAAATTTCGAGTCAATCGGTAAAAAGACCTGGAAGCTATTGAAAAAATCGGCCGAGGTTTTCATTAAAAATGGCCCCCTTTCACTAAAATATTCACCAAAAATACAAATTTCACCCGAATCCAATGGGGACTGCTGTGTCTCGTTCAGCCAGTATAGGACCACGTCTGGGAGAAATTTCGAGTCAATGGGTCCAAAGACCTGGAAGCTATTGAAAAAATCAGCCGAGGTTTTCATGAAAAATGGAAGATTTTCACTAAAATATTCACCAAAAATACAAATTTCGCCCGAATCCAATGCGGACTGCTGTGTCTCGTTCAGATAGTATAGGACCACGTCTGGGAGAAATTTCGAGTCAATCGGTCCAAAGACCTGGAAGCTATTGAAAAAATCGGCCGACGTTTTCATTAAAAATGGCCCCCTTTCACTAAAATATTCACCAAAAATACAAATTTCACCCGAATCCAATGGGGACTGCTGTGTCTCGTTCAGCCAGTATAGGACCACGTCTGGGAGAAATTTCGAGTCAATGGGTCCAAAGACCTGGAAGCTATTGAAAAAATCGGCCGAGGTTTTCATGAATCCAATGGGGACTGCTGTGTCTCGTTCAGCCAGTATAGGACCACATCTGGGAGAAATTTCGAGTCAATGGGTCCAAAGACCTGGAAGCTATTGAAAAAATTGGCCGAGGTTTTCATGAAAAATGGCAGATTTTCACTAAAATATTCACCAAAAATACAAATTTCACCCGAATCCAATGGGGACTGCTGTGTCTCGTTCAGCCAGTATAGGACCACGTCTGGGAGAAATTTCGAGTCAATGGGTCCAAAGACCTGGAAGCTATTGAAAAAATCGGCCGAGGTTTTCATGAATCCAATGGGGACTGCTGTGTCTCGTTCAGCCAGTATAGGACCACATCTGGGAGAAATTTCGAGTCAATGGGTCCAAAGACCTGGAAGCTATTGAAAAAATCGGCCGAGGTTTCATGAAAAATGGAAGATTTTCACTAAAATATTCACCAAAAATACAAATTTCACCCGAATCCAATGCGGACTGCTGTGTCTCGTTCAGCCAGTATAGGACCACGTCTGGGAGAAATTTCGAGTCAATCGGTCCAAAGACCTGGAAGCTATTGAAAAAATCGGCCGAGGTTTTCATGAAAAATGGCCCCCTTTCACTAAAATATTCACCAAAAATACAAATTTCACCCGAATCCAATGCGGACTGCTGTGTCTCGTTCAGATAGTATAGGAGCACGTCTGGGAGAAATCTCGAGTCAATGGGTCCAAAGACCTGGAAGCTATTGAAAAAATCGGCCGAGGTTTTCACTAAAAATGGCCCCCTTTCACTAAAATATTCACCAAAAATACAAATTTCACCCGAATCCAATGGGGACTGCTGTGTCTCGTTCAGCCAGTATAGGACCACGTCTGGGAGAAATTTCGAGTCAATGGGTCCAAAGACCTGGAAGCTATTGAAAAAATCGGCCGAGGTTTTCATGAAAAATGGAAGATTTTCACTAAAATATTCACCAAAAATACAAATTTCACCCGAATCCAATGCGGACTGCTGTGTCTCGTTCAGCCAGTATAGGACCACGTCTGGGAGAAATTTCGAGTCAATCGTTAAAAAGACCTGGAAGCTATTGAAAAAATCGGCCGAGGTTTTCATTAAAAATGGCCCCCTTTCACTAAAATATTCACCAAAAATACAAATTTCACCCGAATCCAATGGGGACTGCTGTGTCTCGTTCAGCCAGTATAGGACCACGTCTGGGAGAAATTTCGAGTCAATGGGTCCAAAGACCTGGAAGCTATTGAAAAAATCAGCCGAGGTTTTCATGAAAAATGGAAGATTTTCACTAAAATATTCACCAAAAATACAAATTTCACCCGAATCCAATGCGGACTGCTGTGTCTCGTTCAGATAGTATAGGACCACGTCTGGGAGAAATTTCGAGTCAATCGGTCCAAAGACCTGGAAGCTATTGAAAAAATCGGCCGACGTTTTCATTAAAAATGGCCCCCTTTCACTAAAATATTCACCAAAAATACAAATTTCACCCGAATCCAATGGGGACTGCTGTGTCTCGTTCAGCCAGTATAGGACCACGTCTGGGAGAAATTTCGAGTCAATGGGTCCAAAGACCTGGAAGCTATTGAAAAAATCGGCCGAGGTTTTCATGAATCCAATGGGGACTGCTGTGTCTCGTTCAGCCAGTATAGGACCACATCTGGGAGAAATTTCGAGTCAATGGGTCCAAAGACCTGGAAGCTATTGAAAAAATCGGCCGAGGTTTTCATGAAAAATGGCAGATTTTCACTAAAATATTCACCAAAAATACAAATTTCACCCGAATCCAATGGGGACTGCTGTGTCTCGTTCAGCCAGTATAGGACCACGTCTGGGAGAAATTTCGAGTCAATGGGTCCAAAGACCTGGAAGCTATTGAAAAAATCGGCCGAGGTTTTCATGAATCCAATGGGGACTGCTGTGTCTCGTTCAGCCAGTATAGGACCACATCTGGGAGAAATTTCGAGTCAATGGGTCCAAAGACCTGGAAGCTATTGAAAAAATCGGCCGAGGTTTTCATGAAAAATGGAAGATTTTCACTAAAATATTCACCAAAAATACAAATTTCACCCGAATCCAATGCGGACTGCTGTGTCTCGTTCAGCCAGTATAGGACCACGTCTGGGAGAAATTTCGAGTCAATCGTTAAAAAGACCTGGAAGCTATTGAAAAAATCGGCCGAGGTTTTCATTAAAAATGGCCCCCTTTCACTAAAATATTCACCAAAAATACAAATTTCACCCGAATCCAATGCGGACTGCTGTGTCTCGTTCAGCCAGTATAGGACCACGTCTGGGAGAAATTTCGAGTCAATCGGTCCAAAGACCTGGAAGCTATTGAAAAAATCGGCCGAGGTTTTCATGAAAAATGGCCCCCTTTCACTAAAATATTCACCAAAAATACAAATTTCACCCGAATCCAATGCGGACTGCTGTGTCTCGTTCAGATAGTATAGGACCACGTCTGGGAGAAATCTCGAGTCAATGGGTCCAAAGACCTGGAAGCTATTGAAAAAATCGGCCGAGGTTTTCACTAAAAATGGCCCCCTTTCACTAAAATATTCACCAAAAATACAAATTTCACCCGAATCCAATGCGGACTGCTGTGTCTCGTTCAGATAGTATAGGACCACGTCTGGGAGAAATTTCGAGTCAATCGGTCCAAAGACCTGGAAGCTATTGAAAAAATCGGCCGAGGTTTTCATTAAAAATGGCCCCCTTTCACTAAAATATTCACCAAAAATACAAATTTCACCCGAATCCAATGGGGACTGCTGTGTCTCGTTCAGCCAGTATAGGACCACGTCTGGGAGAAATTTCGAGTCAATGGGTTCAAAGACCTGGAAGCTATTGAAAAAATCGGCCGAGGTTTTCATGAAAAATGGAAGATTTTCACTAAAATATTCACCAAAAATACAAATTTCACCCGAATCCAATGCGGACTGCTGTGTCTCGTTCAGCCAGTATAGGACCACGTCTGGGAGAAATTTCGAGTCAATCGGTCCAAAGACCTGGAAGCTATTGAAAAAATCGGCCGAGGTTTTCATTAAAAATGGCCCCCTTTCACTAAAATATTCACCAAAAATACAAATTTCACCCGAATCCAATGCGGACTGCTGTGTCTTGTTCAGCCAGTATAGGACCAGGTCTGGGAGAAATTTCGAGTGAATCGGTCCAAAGACCTGGAAGCTATTGAAAAAATCGGCCGACGTTTTCATTAAAAATGGCCCCCTTTCACTAAAATATTCACCAAAAATACAAATTTCACCCGAATCCAATGGGGACTGCTGTGTCTCGTTCAGCCAGTATAGGACCAAGTCTGGGAGAAATTTCGAGTCAATCGGTCCAAAGACCTGGAAGCTATTGAAAAAATCGGCCGAGGTTTTCATGAAAAATGGCCCCCTTTCACTAAAATATTCACCAAAAATACAAATTTCACCCGAATCCAATGGGGACTGCTGTGTCTCGTTCAGCCAGTATAGGACCACGTCTGGGAGAAATTTCGAGTCAATGGGTCCAAAGACCTGGAAGCTATTGAAAAAATCGGCCGAGGTTTTCATGAAAAATGGAAGATTTTCACTAAAATATTCACCAAAAATACAAATTTCACCCGAATCCAATGCGGACTGCTGTGTCTCGTTCAGCCAGTATAGGACCACGTCTGGGAGAAATTTCGAGTCAATCGGTCCAAAGACCTGGAAGCTATTGAAAAAATCGGCCGAGGTTTTCATTAAAAATGGCCCCCTTTCACTAAAATATTCACCAAAAATACAAATTTCACCCGAATCCAATGCGGACTGCTGTGTCTTGTTCAGCCAGTATAGGACCAGGTCTGGGAGAAATTTCGAGTGAATCGGTCCAAAGACCTGGAAGCTATTGAAAAAATCGGCCGACGTTTTCATTAAAAATGGCCCCCTTTCACTAAAATATTCACCAAAAATACAAATTTCACCCGAATCCAATGCGGACTGCTGTGTCTCGTTCAGCCAGTATAGGACCAAGTCTGGGAGAAATTTCGAGTCAATCGGTCCAAAGACCTGGAAGCTATTGAAAAAATCGGTCGAGGTTTTCATGAAAAATGGCCCCCTTTCACTAAAATATTCACCAAAAATACAAATTTCACCCGAATCCAATGGGGACTGCTGTGTCTCGTTCAGCCAGTATAGGACCACGTCTGGGAGAAATTTCGAGTCAATGGGTCCAAAGACCTGGAAGCTATTGAAAAAATCGGCCGAGGTTTTCATGAAAAATGGAAGATTTTCACTAAAATATTCACCAAAAATACAAATTTCACCCGAATCCAATGCGGACTGCTGTGTCTCGTTCAGCCAGTATAGGACCACGTCTGGGAGAAATTTCGAGTCAATCGGTCCAAAGACCTGGAAGCTATTGAAAAAAACTGCTGAGGTTTTCATTAAAAATGGCCCCCTTTCACTAAAATATTCACCAAAAATACAAATTTCACCCGAATCCAATGGGGACTGCTGTGTCTCGTTCAGCCAGTATAGGACCACGTCTGGGAGAAATTTCGAGTCAATGGGTCCAAAGACCTGGAAGCTATTGAAAAAATCGGCCGAGGTTTTCATGAAAAATGGCAGATTTTCACTAAAATATTCACCAAAAATACAAATTTCACCCGAATCCAATGGGGACTGCTGTGTCTCGTTCAGCCAGTATAGGACCACGTCTGGGAGAAATTTCGAGTCAATGGGTCCAAAGACCTGGAAGCTATTGAAAAAATCGGCCGAGGTTTTCATGAATCCAATGGGGACTGCTGTGTCTCGTTCAGCCAGTATAGGACCACATCTGGGAGAAATTTCGAGTCAATCGGTAAAAAGACCTGGAAGCTATTGAAAAAATCGGCCGAGGTTTTCATTAAAAATGGCCCCCTTTCACTAAAATATTCACCAAAAATACAAATTTCACCCGAATCCAATCGGGACTGCTGTGTCTCGTTCAGCCAGTATAGGACCACGTCTGGGAGAAATTTCGAGTCAATGGGTCCAAAGACCTGGAATCTATTGAAAAAATCGGCCGAGGTTTTCATGAAAAATGGAAGATTTTCACTAAAATATTCACCAAAAATACAAATTTCACCCGAATCCAATGGGGACTGCTGTGTCTCGTTCAGCCAGTATAGGACCACGTCTGGGAGAAATTTCGAGTCAATGGGTCCAAAGACCTGGAAGCTATTGAAAAAATCGGCCGAGGTTTTCATGAATCCAATGGGGACTGCTGTGTCTCGTTCAGCCAGTATAGGACCACATCTGGGAGAAATTTCGAGTCAATGGGTCCAAAGACCTGGAAGCTATTGGAAAAATCGGCCGAGGTTTCATGAAAAATGGAAGATTTTCACTAAAATATTCACCAAAAATACAAATTTCACCCGAATCCAATGCGGACTGCTGTGTCTCGTTCAGCCAGTATAGGACCACGTCTGGGAGAAATTTCGAGTCAATCGGTCCAAAGACCTGGAAGCTATTGAAAAAATCAGCCGAGGTTTTCATGAAAAATGGAAGATTTTCACTAAAATATTCACCAAAAATACAAATTTCACCCGAATCCAATGCGGACTGCTGTGTCTCGTTCAGATAGTATAGGACCACGTCTGGGAGAAATTTCGAGTCAATCGGTCCAAAGACCTGGAAGCTATTGAAAAAATCGGCCGACATTTTCAACTAAAAATGGCCCCCTTTCACTAAAATATTCACCAAAAATACAAATTTCACCCGAATCCAATGGGGACTGCTGTGTCTCGTTCAGCCAGTATAGGACCACGTCTGGGAGAAATTTCGAGTCAATGGGTCCAAAGACCTGGAAGCAATTGAAAAAATCGGCCGAGGTTTTCATGAAAAATGGAAGATTTTCACTAAAATATTCACCAAAAATACAAATTTCACCCGAATCCAATGGGGACTGCTGTGTCTCGTTCAGCCAGTATAGGACCACGTCTGGGAGAAATTTCGAGTCAATGGGTCCAAAGACCTGGAAGCTATTGAAAAAATCGGCCGAGGTTTTCATGAAAAATGGAAGATTTTCACTAAAATATTCACCAAAAATACAAATTTCACCCGAATCCAATGGGGACTGCTGTGTCTCGTTCAGCCAGTATAGGACCACATCTGGGAGAAATTTCGAGTCAATCGGTCCAAAGACCTGGAAGCTATTGAAAAAATCGGCCGAGGTTTTCATGAAAAATGGCCCCCTTTCACTAAAATATTCACCAAAAATACAAATTTCACCCGAATCCAATGCGGACTGCTGTGTCTCGTTCAGATAGTATAGGACCACGTCTGGGAGAAATTTCGAGTCAATGGGTCCAAAGACCTGGAAGCTATTGAAAAAATCGGCCGAGGTTTTCATGAAAAATGGCAGATTTTAGCTAAAATATTCACCAAAAATACAAATTTCACCCGAATCCAATGGGGACTGCTGTGTCTCGTTCAGCCAGTATAGGACCACGTCTGGGAGAAATTTCGAGTCAATGGGTCCAAAGACCTGGAAGCTATTGAAAAAATCGGCCGAGGTTTTCATGAATCCAATGGGGACTGCTGTGTCTCGTTCAGCCAGTATAGGACCACATCTGGGAGAAATTTCGAGTCAATGGGTCCAAAGACCTGGAAGCTATTGAAAAAATCGGCCGAGGTTTCATGAAAAATGGAAGATTTTCACTAAAATATTCACCAAAAATACAAATTTCACCCGAATCCAATGCGGACTGCTGTGTCTCGTTCAGCCAGTATAGGACCACGTCTGGGAGAAATTTCGAGTCAATCGGTCCAAAGACCTGGAAGCTATTGAAAAAATCGGCCGAGGTTTTCATGAAAAATGGCCCCCTTTCACTAAAATATTCACCAAAAATACAAATTTCACCCGAATCCAATGCGGACTGCTGTGTCTCGTTCAGCCAGTATAGGACCACATCTGGGAGAAATTTCGAGTCAATCGGTAAAAAGACCTGGAAGCTATTGAAAAAATCGGCCGAGGTTTTCATTAAAAATGGCCCCCTTTCACTAAAATATTCACCAAAAATACAAATTTCACCCGAATCCAATGGGGACTGCTGTGTCTCGTTCAGCCAGTATAGGACCACGTCTGGGAGAAATTTCGAGTCAATGGGTCCAAAGACCTGGAAGCTATTGAAAAAATCAGCCGAGGTTTACATGAAAAATGGAAGATTTTCACTAAAATATTCACCAAAAATACAAATTTCACCCGAATCCAATGCGGACTGCTGTGTCTCGTTCAGATAGTATAGGACCACGTCTGGGAGAAATTTCGAGTCAATCGGTCCAAAGACCTGGAAGCTATTGAAAAAATCGGCCGACGTTTTCATTAAAAATGGCCCCCGTTCACTAAAATATTCACCAAAAATACAAATTTCACCCGAATCCAATGGGGACTGCTGTGTCTCGTTCAGCCAGTATAGGACCACGTCTGGGAGAAATTTCGAGTCAATGGGTCAAAAGACCTGGAAGCAATTGAAAAAATCGGCCGAGGTTTTCATGAAAAATGGAAGATTTTCACTAAAATATTCACCAAAAATACAAATTTCACCCGAATCCAATGGGGACTGCTGTGTCTCGTTCAGCCAGTATAGGACCACGTCTGGGAGAAATTTCGAGTCAATGGGTCCAAAGACCTGGAAGCTATTGAAAAAATCGGCCGAGGTTTTCATGAAAAATGGAAGATTTTCACTAAAATATTCACCAAAAATACAAATTTCACCCGAATCCAATGGGGACTGCTGTGTCTCGTTCAGCCAGTATAGGACCACATCTGGGAGAAATTTCGAGTCAATCGGTCCAAAGACCTGGAAGCTATTGAAAAAATCGGCCGAGGTTTTCATGAAAAATGGCCCCCTTTCACTAAAATATTCACCAAAAATACAAATTTCACCCGAATCCAATGCGGACTGCTGTGTCTCGTTCAGATAGTATAGGACCACGTCTGGGAGAAATTTCGAGTCAATCGGTCCAAAGACCTGGAAGCTATTGAAAAAATCGGCCGAGGTTTTCATGAAAAATGGCAGATTTTAGCTAAAATATTCACCAAAAATACAAATGTCACCCGAATCCAATGGGGACTGCTGTGTCTCGTTCAGCCAGTATAGGACCACGTCTGGGAGAAATTTCGAGTCAATGGGTCCAAAGACCTGGAAGCTATTGAAAAAATCGGCCGAGGTTTTCATGAATCCAATTGGGACTGCTGTGTCTCGTTCAGCCAGTATAGGACCACATCTGGGAGAAATTTCGAGTCAATGGGTCCAAAGACCTGGAAGCTATTGAAAAAATTGGCCGAGGTTTCATGAAAAATGGAAGATTTTCACTAAAATATTCACCAAAAATACAAATTTCACCCGAATCCAATGCGGACTGCTGTGTCTCGTTCAGCCAGTATAGGACCACGTCTGGGAGAAATTTCGAGTCAATCGGTCCAAAGACCTGGAAGCTATTGAAAAAATCGGCCGAGGTTTTCATGAAAAATGGCCCCCTTTCACTAAAATATTCACCAAAAATACAAATTTCACCCGAATCCAATGCGGACTGCTGTGTCTCGTTCAGCCAGTATAGGACCACGTCTGGGAGAAATTTCGAGTCAATGGGTCCAAAGACCTGGAAGCTATTGAAAAAATCGGCCGAGGTTTTCATGAATCCAATGGGGACTGCTGTGTCTCATTCAGCCAGTATAGGACCACATCTGGGAGAAATTTCGAGTCAATGGGTCCAAAGACCTGGAAGCTATTGAAAAAATCGGCCGAGGTTTCATGAAAAATGGAAGATTTTCACTAAAATATTCACCAAAAATACAAATTTCACCCGAATCCAATGCGGACTGCTGTGTCTCGTTCAGCCAGTATAGGACCACGTCTGGGAGAAATTTCGAGTCAATCGGTCCAAAGACCTGGAAGCTATTGAAAAAATCGGCCGAGGTTTTCATGAAAAATGGCCCCCTTTCACTAAAATATTCACCAAAAATACAAATTTCACCCGAATCCAATGCGGACTGCTGTGTCTCGTTCAGCCAGTATAGGACCACGTCTGGGAGAAATTTCGAGTCAATGGGTCCAAAGACCTGGAAGCTATTGAAAAAATCGGCCGAGGTTTTCATGAATCCAATGGGGACTGCTGTGTCTCGTTCAGCCAGTATAGGACCACATCTGGGAGAAATTTCGAGTCAATCGGTAAAAAGACCTGGAAGCTATTGAAAAAATCGGCCGAGGTTTTCATTAAAAAT
The DNA here is from genome assembly GCF_965226575.1 of Pagrus pagrus. Taxonomy (NCBI): domain Eukaryota; kingdom Metazoa; phylum Chordata; class Actinopteri; order Spariformes; family Sparidae; genus Pagrus; species Pagrus pagrus. Next base: position 116,584 of record NW_028175392.1, on the reverse strand, counting down.
GGCCCCCTTTCACTAAAATATTCACCAAAAATACAAATTTCACCCGAATCCAATGGGGACTGCTGTGTCTCGTTCAGCCAGTATAGGACCACGTCTGGGAGAAATTTCGAGTCAATGGGTCCAAAGACCTGGAAGCTATTGAAAAAATCAGCCGAGGTTTTCATGAAAAATGGAAGATTTTCACTAAAATATTCACCAAAAATACAAATTTCACCCGAATCCAATGCGGACTGCTGTGTCTCGTTCAGATAGTATAGGACCACGTCTGGGAGAAATTTCGAGTCAATCGGTCCAAAGACCTGGAAGCTATTGAAAAAATCGGCCGACGTTTTCATTAAAAATGGCCCCCGTTCACTAAAATATTCACCAAAAATACAAATTTCACCCGAATCCAATGGGGACTGCTGTGTCTCGTTCAGCCAGTATAGGACCACGTCTGGGAGAAATTTCGAGTCAATGGGTCAAAAGACCTGGAAGCAATTGAAAAAATCGGCCGAGGTTTTCATGAAAAATGGAAGATTTTCACTAAAATATTCACCAAAAATACAAATTTCACCCGAATCCAATGGGGACTGCTGTGTCTCGTTCAGCCAGTATAGGACCACGTCTGGGAGAAATTTCGAGTCAATGGGTCAAAAGACCTGGAAGCTATTGAAAAAATCGGCCGAGGTTTTCATGAAAAATGGAAGATTTTCACTAAAATATTCACCAAAAATACAAATTTCACCCGAATCCAATGGGGACTGCTGTGTCTCGTTCAGCCAGTATAGGACCACATCTGGGAGAAATTTCGAGTCAATCGGTCCAAAGACCTGGAAGCTATTGAAAAAATCGGCCGAGGTTTTCATGAAAAATGGCCCCCTTTCACTAAAATATTCACCAAAAATACAAATTTCACCCGAATCCAATGCGGACTGCTGTGTCTCGTTCAGATAGTATAGGACCACGTCTGGGAGAAATTTCGAGTCAATCGGTCCAAAGACCTGGAAGCTATTGAAAAAATCGGCCGAGGTTTTCATGAAAAATGGCAGATTTTAGCTAAAATATTCACCAAAAATACAAATTTCACCCGAATCCAATGGGGACTGCTGTGTCTCGTTCAGCCAGTATAGGACCACGTCTGGGAGAAATTTCGAGTCAATGGGTCCAAAGACCTGGAAGCTATTGAAAAAATCGGCCGAGGTTTTCATGAATCCAATGGGGACTGCTGTGTCTCGTTCAGCCAGTATAGGACCACATCTGGGAGAAATTTCGAGTCAATGGGTCCAAAGACCTGGAAGCTATTGAAAAAATTGGCCGAGGTTTCATGAAAAATGGAAGATTTTCACTAAAATATTCACCAAAAATACAAATTTCACCCGAATCCAATGCGGACTGCTGTGTCTCGTTCAGCCAGTATAGGACCACGTCTGGGAGAAATTTCGAGTCAATCGGTCCAAAGACCTGGAAGCTATTGAAAAAATCGGCCGAGGTTTTCATGAAAAATGGCCCCCTTTCACTAAAATATTCACCAAAAATACAAATTTCACCCGAATCCAATGCGGACTGCTGTGTCTCGTTCAGCCAGTATAGGACCACGTCTGGGAGAAATTTCGAGTCAATGGGTCCAAAGACCTGGAAGCTATTGAAAAAATCGGCCGAGGTTTTCATGAATCCAATGGGGACTGCTGTGTCTTGTTCAGCCAGTATAGGACCACATCTGGGAGAAATTTCGAGTCAATCGGTAAAAAGACCTGGAAGCTATTGAAAAAATCGGCCGAGGTTTTCATTAAAAATGGCCCCCTTTCACTAAAATATTCACCAAAAATACAAATTTCACCCGAATCCAATGGGGACTGCTGTGTCTCGTTCAGCCAGTATAGGACCACGTCTGGGAGAAATTTCGAGTCAATGGGTCCAAAGACCTGGAAGCTATTGAAAAAATCAGCCGAGGTTTTCATGAAAAATGGAAGATTTTCACTAAAATATTCACCAAAAATACAAATTTCACCCGAATCCAATGCGGACTGCTGTGTCTCGTTCAGATAGTATAGGACCACGTCTGGGAGAAATTTCGAGTCAATCGGTCCAAAGACCTGGAAGCTATTGAAAAAATCGGCCGACGTTTTCATTAAAAATGGCCCCCGTTCACTAAAATATTCACCAAAAATACAAATTTCACCCGAATCCAATGGGGACTGCTGTGTCTCGTTCAGCCAGTATAGGACCACGTCTGGGAGAAATTTCGAGTCAATGGGTCAAAAGACCTGGAAGCAATTGAAAAAATCGGCCGAGGTTTTCATGAAAAATGGAAGATTTTCACTAAAATATTCACCAAAAATACAAATTTCACCCGAATCCAATGGGGACTGCTGTGTCTCGTTCAGCCAGTATAGGACCACGTCTGGGAGAAATTTCGAGTCAATGGGTCCAAAGACCTGGAAGCTATTGAAAAAATCGGCCGAGGTTTTCATGAAAAATGGAAGATTTTCACTAAAATATTCACCAAAAATACAAATTTCACCCGAATCCAATGGGGACTGCTGTGTCTCGTTCAGCCAGTATAGGACCACATCTGGGAGAAATTTCGAGTCAATCGGTCCAAAGACCTGGAAGCTATTGAAAAAATCGGCCGAGGTTTTCATGAAAAATGGCCCCCTTTCACTAAAATATTCACCAAAAATACAAATTTCACCCGAATCCAATGCGGACTGCTGTGTCTCGTTCAGATAGTATAGGACCACGTCTGGGAGAAATTTCGAGTCAATCGGTCCAAAGACCTGGAAGCTATTGAAAAAATCGGCCGAGGTTTTCATGAAAAATGGCAGATTTTAGCTAAAATATTCACCAAAAATACAAATTTCACCCGAATCCAATGGGGACTGCTGTGTCTCGTTCAGCCAGTATAGGACCACGTCTGGGAGAAATTTCGAGTCAATGGGTCCAAAGACCTGGAAGCTATTGAAAAAATCGGCCGAGGTTTTCATGAATCCAATGGGGACTGCTGTGTCTCGTTCAGCCAGTATAGGACCACATCTGGGAGAAATTTCGAGTCAATGGGTCCAAAGACCTGGAAGCTATTGAAAAAATCGGCCGAGGTTTCATGAAAAATGGAAGATTTTCACTAAAATATTCACCAAAAATACAAATTTCACCCGAATCCAATGCGGACTGCTGTGTCTCGTTCAGCCAGTATAGGACCACGTCTGGGAGAAATTTCGAGTCAATCGGTCCAAAGACCTGGAAGCTATTGAAAAAATCGGCCGAGGTTTTCATGAAAAATGGCCCCCTTTCACTAAAATATTCACCAAAAATACAAATTTCACCCGAATGCAATGCGGACTGCTGTGTCTCGTTCAGCCAGTATAGGACCACGTCTGGGAGAAATTTCGAGTCAATGGGTCCAAAGACCTGGAAGCTATTGAAAAAATCGGCCGAGGTTTTCATGAAAAATGGCAGATTTTCACTAAAATATTCACCAAAAATACAAATTTCACCCGAATCCAATGGGGACTGCTGTGTCTCGTTCAGCCAGTATAGGACCACGTCTGGGAGAAATTTCGAGTCAATGGGTCCAAAGACCTGGAAGCTATTGAAAAAATCGGCCGAGGTTTTCATGAATCCAATGGGGACTGCTGTGTCTCGTTCAGCCAGTATAGGACCACATCTGGGAGAAATTTCGAGTCAATCGGTAAAAAGACCTGGAAGCTATTGAAAAAATCGGCCGAGGTTTTCATTAAAAATGGCCCCCTTTCACTAAAATATTCACCAAAAATACAAATTTCACCCGAATCCAATGGGGACTGCTGTGTCTCGTTCAGCCAGTATAGGACCACGTCTGGGAGAAATTTCGAGTCAATGGGTCCAAAGACCTGGAAGCTATTGAAAAAATCAGCCGAGGTTTTCATGAAAAATGGAAGATTTTCACTAAAATATTCACCAAAAATACAAATTTCACCCGAATCCAATGCGGACTGCTGTGTCTCGTTCAGATAGTATAGGACCACGTCTGGGAGAAATTTCGAGTCAATCGGTCCAAAGACCTGGAAGCTATTGAAAAAATCGGCCGACGTTTTCATTAAAAATGGCCCCCTTTCACTAAAATATTCACCAAAAATACAAATTTCACCCGAATCCAATGGGGACTGCTGTGTCTCGTTCAGCCAGTATAGGACCACGTCTGGGAGAAATTTCGAGTCAATGGGTCCAAAGACCTGGAAGCTATTGAAAAAATCGGCCGAGGTTTTCATGAAAAATGGAAGATTTTCACTAAAATATTCACCAAAAATACAAATGTCACCCGAATCCAATGGGGACTGCTGTGTCTCGTTCAGCCAGTATAGGACCACGTCTGGGAGAAATTTCGAGTCAATGGGTCCAAAGACCTGGAAGCTATTGAAAAAATCGGCCGAGGTTTTCATGAAAAATGGAAGATTTTCACTAAAATATTCACCAAAAATACAAATTTCACCCGAATCCAATGGGGACTGCTGTGTCTCGTTCAGCCAGTATAGGACCACATCTGGGAGAAATTTCGAGTCAATCGGTCCAAAGACCTGGAAGCTATTGAAAAAATCGGCCGAGGTTTTCATGAAAAATGGCCCCCTTTCACTAAAATATTCACCAAAAATACAAATTTCACCCGAATCCAATGCGGACTGCTGTGTCTCGTTCAGATAGTATAGGACCACGTCTGGGAGAAATTTCGAGTCAATCGGTCCAAAGACCTGGAAGCTATTGAAAAAATCGGCCGAGGTTTTCATGAAAAATGGCAGATTTTAGCTAAAATATTCACCAAAAATACAAATTTCACCCGAATCCAATGGGGACTGCTGTGTCTCGTTCAGCCAGTATAGGACCACGTCTGGGAGAAATTTCGAGTCAATGGGTCCAAAGACCTGGAAGCTATTGAAAAAATCGGCCGAGGTTTTCATGAATCCAATGGGGACTGCTGTGTCTCGTTCAGCCAGTATAGGACCACATCTGGGAGAAATTTCGAGTCAATGGGTCCAAAGACCTGGAAGCTATTGAAAAAATCGGCCGAGGTTTCATGAAAAATGGAAGATTTTCACTAAAATATTCACCAAAAATACAAATTTCACCCGAATCCAATGCGGACTGCTGTGTCTCGTTCAGCCAGTATAGGACCACGTCTGGGAGAAATTTCGAGTCAATCGGTCCAAAGACCTGGAAGCTATTGAAAAAATCGGCCGAGGTTTTCATGAAAAATGGCCCCCTTTCACTAAAATATTCACCAAAAATACAAATTTCACCCGAATGCAATGCGGACTGCTGTGTCTCGTTCAGCCAGTATAGGACCACGTCTGGGAGAAATTTCGAGTCAATGGGTCCAAAGACCTGGAAGCTATTGAAAAAATCGGCCGAGGTTTTCATGAAAAATGGCAGATTTTCACTAAAATATTCACCAAAAATACAAATTTCACCCGAATCCAATGGGGACTGCTGTGTCTCGTTCAGCCAGTATAGGACCACGTCTGGGAGAAATTTCGAGTCAATGGGTCCAAAGACCTGGAAGCTATTGAAAAAATCGGCCGAGGTTTTCATGAATCCAATGGGGACTGCTGTGTCTCGTTCAGCCAGTATAGGACCACATCTGGGAGAAATTTCGAGTCAATCGGTAAAAAGACCTGGAAGCTATTGAAAAAATCGGCCGAGGTTTTCATTAAAAATGGCCCCCTTTCACTAAAATATTCACCAAAAATACAAATTTCACCCGAATCCAATGGGGACTGCTGTGTCTCGTTCAGCCAGTATAGGACCACGTCTGGGAGAAATTTCGAGTCAATGGGTCCAAAGACCTGGAAGCTATTGAAAAAATCAGCCGAGGTTTTCATGAAAAATGGAAGATTTTCACTAAAATATTCACCAAAAATACAAATTTCACCCGAATCCAATGCGGACTGCTGTGTCTCGTTCAGATAGTATAGGACCACGTCTGGGAGAAATTTCGAGTCAATGGGTCCAAAGACCTGGAAGCTATTGAAAAAATCGGCCGAGGTTTTCATGAAAAATGGAAGATTTTCACTAAAATATTCACCAAAAATACAAATGTCACCCGAATCCAATGGGGACTGCTGTGTCTCGTTCAGCCAGTATAGGACCACGTCTGGGAGAAATTTCGAGTCAATGGGTCCAAAGACCTGGAAGCTATTGAAAAAATCGGCCGAGGTTTTCATGAAAAATGGAAGATTTTCACTAAAATATTCACCAAAAATACAAATTTCACCCGAATCCAATGGGGACTGCTGTGTCTCGTTCAGCCAGTATAGGACCACATCTGGGAGAAATTTCGAGTCAATCGGTCCAAAGACCTGGAAGCTATTGAAAAAATCGGCCGAGGTTTTCATGAAAAATGGCCCCCTTTCACTAAAATATTCACCAAAAATACAAATTTCACCCGAATCCAATGCGGACTGCTGTGTATCGTTCAGATAGTATAGGACCACGTCTGGGAGAAATTTCGAGTCAATCGGTCCAAAGACCTGGAAGCTATTGAAAAAATCGGCCGAGGTTTTCATGAAAAATGGCAGATTTTAGCTAAAATATTCACCAAAAATACAAATTTCACCCGAATCCAATGGGGACTGCTGTGTCTCGTTCAGCCAGTATAGGACCACGTCTGGGAGAAATTTCGAGTCAATGGGTCCAAAGACCTGGAAGCTATTGAAAAAATCGGCCGAGGTTTTCATGAATCCAATGGGGACTGCTGTGTCTCGTTCAGCCAGTATAGGACCACATCTGGGAGAAATTTCGAGTCAATGGGTCCAAAGACCTGGAAGCTATTGAAAAAATCGGCCGAGGTTTCATGAAAAATGGAAGATTTTCACTAAAATATTCACCAAAAATACAAATTTCACCCGAATCCAATGCGGACTGCTGTGTCTCGTTCAGCCAGTATAGGACCACGTCTGGGAGAAATTTCGAGTCAATCGGTCCAAAGACCTGGAAGCTATTGAAAAAATCGGCCGAGGTTTTCATTAAAAATGGCCCCCTTTCACTAAAATATTCACCAAAAATACAAATTTCACCCGAATCCAATGGGGACTGCTGTGTCTCGTTCAGCCAGTATTGGACCACATCTGGGAGAAATTTCGAGTCAATGGGTCCAAAGACCTGGAAGCTATTGAAAAAATCGGCCGAGGTTTTCATGAAAAATGGCCCCCTTTCACTAAAATATTCACCAAAAATACAAATTTCACCCGAATTCAATGGGGACTGCTGTGTCTCGTTCAGCCAGTATAGGACCACGTCTGGGAGAAATTTCGAGTCAATGGGTCCAAAGACCTGGAAGCTATTGAAAAAATCGGCCGAGGTTCTCATGAAAAATGGAAGATTTTCACTAAAATATTCACCAAAAATACAAATTTCACCCGAATCCAATGCGGACTGCTGTGTCTCGTTCAGCCAGTATGGGACCACGTCTGGGAGAAATTTCGAGTCAATCGGTCCAAAGACCTGGAAGCTATTGAAAAAATCGGCCGAGGTTTTCATTAAAAATGGCCCCCTTTCACTAAAATATTCACCAAAAATACAAATTTCACCCGAATCCAATGGGGACTGCTGTGTCTCGTTCAGCCAGTATAGGACCACGTCTGGGAGAAATTTCGAGTCAGTGGGTTCAAAGACCTGGAAGCTATTGAAAAAATCGGCCGAGGTTTTCATGAAAAATGGAAGATTTTCACTAAAATATTCACCAAAAATACAAATTTCACCCGAATCCAATGCGGACTGCTGTGTCTCGTTCAGCCAGTATAGGACCACGTCTGGGAGAAATTTCGAGTCAATCGGTCCAAAGACCTGGAAGCTATTGAAAAAATCGGCCGAGGTTTTCACTAAAAATGGCCCCCTTTCACTAAAATATTCACCAAAAATACAAATTTCACCCGAATCCAATGCGGACTGCTGTGTCTCGTTCAGATAGTATAGGACCACGTTTGGGAGAAATTTCGAGTCAATCGGTCCAAAGACCTGGAAGCTATTGAAAAAATCGGCCGAGGTTTTCATTAAAAATGGCCCCCTTTCACTAAAATATTCACCAAAAATACAAATTTCACCCGAATCCAATGCGGACTGCTGTGTCTCGTTCAGATAGTATAGGACCACGTCTGGGAGAAATTTCGAGTCAATCGGTCCAAAGACCTGGAAGCTATTGAAAAAATCGGCCGAGGTTTTCATGAAAAATGGCAGATTTTCACTAAAATATTCACCAAAAATACAAATTTCACCCGAATCCAATGGGGACTGCTGTGTCTCGTTCAGCCAGTATAGGACCACGTCTGGGAGAAATTTCGAGTCAATGGGTCCAAAGACCTGGAAGCTATTGAAAAAATCGGCCGAGGTTTTCATGAATCCAATGGGGACTGCTGTGTCTCGTTCAGCCAGTATAGGACCACATCTGGGAGAAATTTCGAGTCAATGGGTCCAAAGACCTGGAAGCTATTGAAAAAATCGGCAGAGGTTTCATGAAAAATGGAAGATTTTCACTAAAATATTCACCAAAAATACAAATTTCACCCGAATCCAATGCGGACTGCTGTGTCTCGTTCAGCCAGTATAGGACCACGTCTGGGAGAAATTTCGAGTCAATCGGTCCAAAGACCTGGAAGCTATTGAAAAAATCGGCCGAGGTTTTCATGAAAAATGGCCCCTTTTCACTAAAATATTCACCAAAAATACAAATTTCACCCGAATCCAATGCGGACTGCTGTGTCTCGTTCAGATAGTATAGGACCACGTCTGGGAGAAATCTCGAGTCAATGGGTCCAAAGACCTGGAAGCTATTGAAAAAATCGGCCGAGGTTTTCACTAAAAATGGCCCCCTTTCACTAAAATATTCACCAAAAATACAAATTTCACCCGAATCCAATGCGGACTGCTGTGTCTCGTTCAGCCAGTATAGGACCACATCTGGGAGAAATTTCGAGTCAATGGGTCCAAAGACCTGGAAGCTATTGAAAAAATCGGCCGAGGTTTTCATGAAAAATGGAAGATTTTCACTAAAATATTCACCAAAAATACAAATTTCACCCGAATCCAATGGGGACTGCTGTGTCTCGTTCAGCCAGTATTGGACCACATCTGGGAGAAATTTCGAGTCAATGGGTCCAAAGACCTGGAAGCTATTGAAAAAATCGGCCGAGGTTTTCATGAAAAATGGAAGATTTTCACTAAAATATTCACCAAAAATACAAATTTCACCCGAATTCAATGGGGACTGCTGTGTCTCGTTCAGCCAGTATAGGACCACGTCTGGGAGAAATTTCGAGTCAATGGGTCCAAAGACCTGGAAGCTATTGAAAAAATCGGCCGAGGTTCTCATGAAAAATGGAAGATTTTCACTAAAATATTCACCAAAAATACAAATTTCACCCGAATCCAATGCGGACTGCTGTGTCTCGTTCAGCCAGTATAGGACCACGTCTGGGAGAAATTTCGAGTCAATCGGTCCAAAGACCTGGAAGCTATTGAAAAAATCGGCCGAGGTTTTCATTAAAAATGGCCCCCTTTCACTAAAATATTCACCAAAAATACAAATTTCACCCGAATCCAATGCGGACTGCTGTGTCTCGTTCAGATAGTATAGGACCACGTCTGGGAGAAATTTCGAGTCAATCGGTCCAAAGACCTGGAAGCTATTGAAAAAATCGGCCGAGGTTTTCATGAAAAATGGCAGATTTTCACTAAAATATTCACCAAAAATACAAATTTCACCCGAATCCAATGGGGACTGCTGTGTCTCGTTCAGCCAGTATAGGACCACGTCTGGGAGAAATTTCGAGTCAATGGGTCCAAAGACCTGGAAGCTATTGAAAAAATCGGCCGAGGTTTTCATGAATCCAATGGGGACTGCTGTGTCTCGTTCAGCCAGTATAGGACCACATCTGGGAGAAATTTCGAGTCAATGGGTCCAAAGACCTGGAAGCTATTGAAAAAATCGGCCGAGGTTTCATGAAAAATGGAAGATTTTCACTAAAATATTCACCAAAAATACAAATTTCACCCGAATCCAATGCGGACTGCTGTGTCTCGTTCAGCCAGTATAGGACCACGTCTGGGAGAAATTTCGAGTCAATCGGTCCAAAGACCTGGAAGCTATTGAAAAAATCGGCCGAGGTTTTCATGAAAAATGGCCCCCTTTCACTAAAATATTCACCAAAAATACAAATTTCACCCGAATCCAATGCGGACTGCTGTGTCTCGTTCAGATAGTATAGGACCACGTCTGGGAGAAATCTCGAGTCAATGGGTCCAAAGACCTGGAAGCTATTGAAAAAATCGGCCGAGGTTTTCACTAAAAATGGCCCCCTTTCACTAAAATATTCACCAAAAATACAAATTTCACCCGAATCCAATGCGGACTGCTGTGTCTCGTTCAGCCAGTATAGGACCACATCTGGGAGAAATTTCGAGTCAATGGGTCCAAAGACCTGGAAGCTATTGAAAAAATCGGCCGAGGTTTTCATGAAAAATGGAAGATTTTCACTAAAATATTCACCAAAAATACAAATTTCACCCGAATTCAATGGGGACTGCTGTGTCTCGTTCAGCCAGTATAGGACCACGTCTGGGAGAAATTTCGAGTCAATGGGTCCAAAGACCTGGAAGCTATTGAAAAAATCGGCCGAGGTTCTCATGAAAAATGGAAGATTTTCACTAAAATATTCACCAAAAATACAAATTTCACCCGAATCCAATGCGGACTGCTGTGTCTCGTTCAGCCCGTATAGGACCACGTCTGGGAGAAATTTCGAGTCAATGGGTCCAAAGACCTGGAAGCTATTGAAAAAATCGGCCGAGGTTTTCATTAAAAATGGCCCCCTTTCACTAAAATATTCACCAAAAATACAAATTTCACCCGAATCCAATGCGGACTGCTGTGTCTCGTTCAGATAGTATAGGACCACGTCTGGGAGAAATTTCGAGTCAATGGGTCCAAAGACCTGGAAGCTATTGAAAAAATCGGCCGAGGTTTTCATGAATCCAATGGGGACTGCTGTGTCTCGTTCAGCCAGTATAGGACCACATCTGGGAGAAATTTCGAGTCAATGGGTCCAAAGACCTGGAAGCTATTGAAAAAATCGGCCGAGGTTTTCACTAAAAATGGCCCCCTTTCACTAAAATATTCACCAAAAATACAAATTTCACCCGAATCCAATGCGGACTGCTGTGTCTCGTTCAGCCAGTATAGGACCACGTCTGGGAGAAATTTCGAGTCAATCGGTCCAAAGACCTGGAAGCTATTGAAAAAATCGGCCGAGGTTTTCATGAAAAATGGCAGATTTTCACTAAAATATTCACCAAAAATACAAATTTCACCCGAATCCAATGGGGACTGCTGTGTCTCGTTCAGCCAGTATAGGACCACGTCTGGGAGAAATTTCGAGTCAATCGGTCAAAAGACCTGGAAGCTATTGAAAAAATCGGCCGAGGTTTTCATTAAAAATGGCCCCCTTTCACTAAAATATTCACCAAAAATACAAATTTCACCCGAATCCAATGGGGACTGCTGTGTCTCGTTCAGCCAGTATTGGACCACATCTGGGAGAAATTTCGAGTCAATGGGTCCAAAGACCTGGAAGCTATTGAAAAAATTGGCCGAGGTTTTCATGAAAAATGGAAGATTTTCACTAAAATATTCACCAAAAATACAAATTTCACCCGAATTCAATGGGGACTGCTGTGTCTCGTTCAGCCAGTATAGGACCACGTCTGGGAGAAATTTCGAGTCAATGGGTCCAAAGACCTGGAAGCTATTGAAAAAATCGGCCGAGGTTTTCACTAAAATTGGCCCCCTTTCACTAAAATATTCACCAAAAATACAAATTTCACCCGAATCCAATGCGGACTGCTGTGTCTCGTTCAGATAGTATAGGACCACGTCTGGGAGAAATTTCGAGTCAATCCGTCCAAAGACCTGGAAGCTATTGAAAAAATCGGCGGAGGTTTTCATTAAAAATGGCCCCCTTTCACTAAAATATTCACCAAAAATACAAATTTCACCCGAATCCAATGGGGACTGCTGTGTCTCGTTCAGCCAGTATAGGACCACGTCTGGGAGAAATTTCGAGTCAATGGGTCCAAAGACCTGGAAGCTATTGAAAAAATCGGCCGACGTTTTCATTAAAAATGGCCCCCTTTCACTAAAATATTCACCAAAAATACAAATTTCACCAGAATCCAATGGGGACTGCTGTGTCTCGTTCAGCCAGTATAGGACCAAGTCTGGGAGAAATTTCGAGTCAATCGGTCCAAAGACCTGGAAGCTATTGAAAAAATCGGCCGAGGTTTTCATGAAAAATGGCCCCCTTTCACTAAAATATTCACCAAAAATACAAATTTGACCCAAATCCAATGCAGACTGCTGTGTCTCGTTCAGCCAGTATAGGACCACGTCTGGGAGAAATTTCGAGTCAATGGGTCCAAAGACCTGGAAGCTATTGAAAAAATCGGCCGAGGTTTTCATGAAAAATGGAAGATTTTCACTAAAATATTCACCAAAAATACAAATTTCACCCGAATCCAATGCAGACTGCTGTGTCTCGTTCAGCCAGTATAGGACCACGTCTGGGAGAAATTTCGAGTCAATGGGTCCAAAGACCTGGAAGCTATTGAAAAAATCGGCCGAGGTTTTCATGAAAAATGGCAGATTTTCACTAAAATATTCACCAAAAATACAAATTTCACCCGAATCCAATGCAAACTGCTGTGTCTCGTTCAGCCAGTATAGGACCACGTCTGGGAGAAATTTCGAGTCAATCGGTCCAAAGACCTGGAAGCTATTGAAAAAATCGGCCGAGGTTTTCATTAAAAATGGCCCCCTTTCACTAAAATATTCACCAAAAATACAAATTTCACCCGAATCCAATGGGGACTGCTGTGTCTCGTTCAGATAGTATAGGACCACGTCTGGGAGAAATTTCGAGTCAATCGGTCCAAAGACCTGGAAGCTATTGAAAAAATCGGCCGAGGTTTTCATGAAAAATGGCAGATTTTCACTAAAATATTCACCAAAAATACAAATTTCACCCGAATCCAATGGGGACTGCTGTGTCTCGTTCAGCCAGTATAGGACCACGTCTGGGAGAAATTTCGAGTCAATGGGTCCAAAGACCTGGAAGCTATTGAAAAAATCGGCCGAGGTTTTCATGAATCCAATGGGGACTGCTGTGTCTCGTTCAGCCAGTATAGGACCACATCTGGGAGAAATTTCGAGTCAATCGGTAAAAAGACCTGGAAGCTATTGAAAAAATCGGCCGAGGTTTTCATTAAAAATGGCCCCCTTTCACTAAAATATTCACCAAAAATACAAATTTCACCCGAATCCAATGGGGACTGCTGTGTCTCGTTCAGCCAGTATAGGACCACGTCTGGGAGAAATTTCGAGTCAATGGGTCCAAAGACCTGGAAGCTATTGAAAAAATCAGCCGAGGTTTTCATGAAAAATGGAAGATTTTCACTAAAATATTCACCAAAAATACAAATTTCACCCGAATCCAATGCGGACTGCTGTGTCTCGTTCAGATAGTATAGGACCACGTCTGGGAGAAATTTCGAGTCAATGGGTCCAAAGACCTGGAAGCTATTGAAAAAATCGGCCGAGGTTTTCATGAAAAATGGAAGATTTTCACTAAAATATTCACCAAAAATACAAATGTCACCCGAATCCAATGGGGACTGCTGTGTCTCGTTCAGCCAGTATAGGACCACGTCTGGGAGAAATTTCGAGTCAATGGGTCCAAAGACCTGGAAGCTATTGAAAAAATCGGCCGAGGTTTTCATGAAAAATGGAAGATTTTCACTAAAATATTCACCAAAAATACAAATTTCACCCGAATCCAATGGGGACTGCTGTGTCTCGTTCAGCCAGTATAGGACCACATCTGGGAGAAATTTCGAGTCAATCGGTCCAAAGACCTGGAAGCTATTGAAAAAATCGGCCGAGGTTTTCATGAAAAATGGCCCCCTTTCACTAAAATATTCACCAAAAATACAAATTTCACCCGAATCCAATGCGGACTGCTGTGTATCGTTCAGATAGTATAGGACCACGTCTGGGAGAAATTTCGAGTCAATCGGTCCAAAGACCTGGAAGCTATTGAAAAAATCGGCCGAGGTTTTCATGAAAAATGGCAGATTTTAGCTAAAATATTCACCAAAAATACAAATTTCACCCGAATCCAATGGGGACTGCTGTGTCTCGTTCAGCCAGTATAGGACCACGTCTGGGAGAAATTTCGAGTCAATGGGTCCAAAGACCTGGAAGCTATTGAAAAAATCGGCCGAGGTTTTCATGAATCCAATGGGGACTGCTGTGTCTCGTTCAGCCAGTATAGGACCACATCTGGGAGAAATTTCGAGTCAATGGGTCCAAAGACCTGGAAGCTATTGAAAAAATCGGCCGAGGTTTCATGAAAAATGGAAGATTTTCACTAAAATATTCACCAAAAATACAAATTTCACCCGAATCCAATGCGGACTGCTGTGTCTCGTTCAGCCAGTATAGGACCACGTCTGGGAGAAATTTCGAGTCAATCGGTCCAAAGACCTGGAAGCTATTGAAAAAATCGGCCGAGGTTTTCATTAAAAATGGCCCCCTTTCACTAAAATATTCACCAAAAATACAAATTTCACCCGAATCCAATGGGGACTGCTGTGTCTCGTTCAGCCAGTATTGGACCACATCTGGGAGAAATTTCGAGTCAATGGGTCCAAAGACCTGGAAGCTATTGAAAAAATCGGCCGAGGTTTTCATGAAAAATGGCCCCCTTTCACTAAAATATTCACCAAAAATACAAATTTCACCCGAATTCAATGGGGACTGCTGTGTCTCGTTCAGCCAGTATAGGACCACGTCTGGGAGAAATTTCGAGTCAATGGGTCCAAAGACCTGGAAGCTATTGAAAAAATCGGCCGAGGTTCTCATGAAAAATGGAAGATTTTCACTAAAATATTCACCAAAAATACAAATTTCACCCGAATCCAATGCGGACTGCTGTGTCTCGTTCAGCCAGTATGGGACCACGTCTGGGAGAAATTTCGAGTCAATCGGTCCAAAGACCTGGAAGCTATTGAAAAAATCGGCCGAGGTTTTCATTAAAAATGGCCCCCTTTCACTAAAATATTCACCAAAAATACAAATTTCACCCGAATCCAATGGGGACTGCTGTGTCTCGTTCAGCCAGTATAGGACCACGTCTGGGAGAAATTTCGAGTCAGTGGGTTCAAAGACCTGGAAGCTATTGAAAAAATCGGCCGAGGTTTTCATGAAAAATGGAAGATTTTCACTAAAATATTCACCAAAAATACAAATTTCACCTGAATCCAATGCGGACTGCTGTGTCTCGTTCAGCCAGTATAGGACCACGTCTGGGAGAAATTTCGAGTCAATCGGTCCAAAGACCTGGAAGCTATTGAAAAAATCGGCCGAGGTTTTCACTAAAAATGGCCCCCTTTCACTAAAATATTCACCAAAAATACAAATTTCACCCGAATCCAATGCGGACTGCTGTGTCTCGTTCAGATAGTATAGGACCACGTTTGGGAGAAATTTCGAGTCAATCGGTCCAAAGACCTGGAAGCTATTGAAAAAATCGGCCGAGGTTTTCATTAAAAATGGCCCCCTTTCACTAAAATATTCACCAAAAATACAAATTTCACCCGAATCCAATGCGGACTGCTGTGTCTCGTTCAGATAGTATAGGACCACGTCTGGGAGAAATTTCGAGTCAATCGGTCCAAAGACCTGGAAGCTATTGAAAAAATCGGCCGAGGTTTTCATGAAAAATGGCAGATTTTCACTAAAATATTCACCAAAAATACAAATTTCACCCGAATCCAATGGGGACTGCTGTGTCTCGTTCAGCCAGTATAGGACCACGTCTGGGAGAAATTTCGAGTCAATGGGTCCAAAGACCTGGAAGCTATTGAAAAAATCGGCCGAGGTTTTCATGAATCCAATGGGGACTGCTGTGTCTCGTTCAGCCAGTATAGGACCACATCTGGGAGAAATTTCGAGTCAATGGGTCCAAAGACCTGGAAGCTATTGAAAAAATCGGCAGAGGTTTCATGAAAAATGGAAGATTTTCACTAAAATATTCACCAAAAATACAAATTTCACCCGAATCCAATGCGGACTGCTGTGTCTCGTTCAGCCAGTATAGGACCACGTCTGGGAGAAATTTCGAGTCAATCGGTCCAAAGACCTGGAAGCTATTGAAAAAATCGGCCGAGGTTTTCATGAAAAATGGCCCCTTTTCACTAAAATATTCACCAAAAATACAAATTTCACCCGAATCCAATGCGGACTGCTGTGTCTCGTTCAGATAGTATAGGACCACGTCTGGGAGAAATCTCGAGTCAATGGGTCCAAAGACCTGGAAGCTATTGAAAAAATCGGCCGAGGTTTTCACTAAAAATGGCCCCCTTTCACTAAAATATTCACCAAAAATACAAATTTCACCCGAATCCAATGCGGACTGCTGTGTCTCGTTCAGCCAGTATAGGACCACATCTGGGAGAAATTTCGAGTCAATGGGTCCAAAGACCTGGAAGCTATTGAAAAAATCGGCCGAGGTTTTCATGAAAAATGGAAGATTTTCACTAAAATATTCACCAAAAATACAAATTTCACCCGAATCCAATGGGGACTGCTGTGTCTCGTTCAGCCAGTATTGGACCACATCTGGGAGAAATTTCGAGTCAATGGGTCCAAAGACCTGGAAGCTATTGAAAAAATCGGCCGAGGTTTTCATGAAAAATGGAAGATTTTCACTAAAATATTCACCAAAAATACAAATTTCACCCGAATTCAATGGGGACTGCTGTGTCTCGTTCAGCCAGTATAGGACCACGTCTGGGAGAAATTTCGAGTCAATGGGTCCAAAGACCTGGAAGCTATTGAAAAAATCGGCCGAGGTTCTCATGAAAAATGGAAGATTTTCACTAAAATATTCACCAAAAATACAAATTTCACCCGAATCCAATGCGGACTGCTGTGTCTCGTTCAGCCAGTATAGGACCACGTCTGGGAGAAATTTCGAGTCAATCGGTCCAAAGACCTGGAAGCTATTGAAAAAATCGGCCGAGGTTTTCATGAATCCAATGGGGACTGCTGTGTCTCGTTCAGCCAGTATAGGACCACATCTGGGAGAAATTTCGAGTCAATGGGTCCAAAGACCTGGAAGCTATTGAAAAAATCGGCAGAGGTTTCATGAAAAATGGAAGATTTTCACTAAAATATTCACCAAAAATACAAATTTCACCCGAATCCAATGCGGACTGCTGTGTCTCGTTCAGCCAGTATAGGACCACGTCTGGGAGAAATTTCGAGTCAATCGGTCCAAAGACCTGGAAGCTATTGAAAAAATCGGCCGAGGTTTTCATGAAAAATGGCCCCTTTTCACTAAAATATTCACCAAAAATACAAATTTCACCCGAATCCAATGCGGACTGCTGTGTCTCGTTCAGATAGTATAGGACCACGTCTGGGAGAAATCTCGAGTCAATGGGTCCAAAGACCTGGAAGCTATTGAAAAAATCGGCCGAGGTTTTCACTAAAAATGGCCCCCTTTCACTAAAATATTCACCAAAAATACAAATTTCACCCGAATCCAATGCGGACTGCTGTGTCTCGTTCAGCCAGTATAGGACCACATCTGGGAGAAATTTCGAGTCAATGGGTCCAAAGACCTGGAAGCTATTGAAAAAATCGGCCGAGGTTTTCATGAAAAATGGAAGATTTTCACTAAAATATTCACCAAAAATACAAATTTCACCCGAATCCAATGGGGACTGCTGTGTCTCGTTCAGCCAGTATTGGACCACATCTGGGAGAAATTTCGAGTCAATGGGTCCAAAGACCTGGAAGCTATTGAAAAAATCGGCCGAGGTTTTCATGAAAAATGGAAGATTTTCACTAAAATATTCACCAAAAATACAAATTTCACCCGAATTCAATGGGGACTGCTGTGTCTCGTTCAGCCAGTATAGGACCACGTCTGGGAGAAATTTCGAGTCAATGGGTCCAAAGACCTGGAAGCTATTGAAAAAATCGGCCGAGGTTCTCATGAAAAATGGAAGATTTTCACTAAAATATTCACCAAAAATACAAATTTCACCCGAATCCAATGCGGACTGCTGTGTCTCGTTCAGCCAGTATAGGACCACGTCTGGGAGAAATTTCGAGTCAATCGGTCCAAAGACCTGGAAGCTATTGAAAAAATCGGCCGAGGTTTTCATTAAAAATGGCCCCCTTTCACTAAAATATTCACCAAAAATACAAATTTCACCCGAATCCAATGCGGACTGCTGTGTCTCGTTCAGATAGTATAGGACCACGTCTGGGAGAAATTTCGAGTCAATCGGTCCAAAGACCTGGAAGCTATTGAAAAAATCGGCCGAGGTTTTCATGAAAAATGGCAGATTTTCACTAAAATATTCACCAAAAATACAAATTTCACCCGAATCCAATGGGGACTGCTGTGTCTCGTTCAGCCAGTATAGGACCACGTCTGGGAGAAATTTCGAGTCAATGGGTCCAAAGACCTGGAAGCTATTGAAAAAATCGGCCGAGGTTTTCATGAATCCAATGGGGACTGCTGTGTCTCGTTCAGCCAGTATAGGACCACATCTGGGAGAAATTTCGAGTCAATGGGTCCAAAGACCTGGAAGCTATTGAAAAAATCGGCCGAGGTTTCATGAAAAATGGAAGATTTTCACTAAAATATTCACCAAAAATACAAATTTCACCCGAATCCAATGCGGACTGCTGTGTCTCGTTCAGCCAGTATAGGACCACGTCTGGGAGAAATTTCGAGTCAATCGGTCCAAAGACCTGGAAGCTATTGAAAAAATCGGCCGAGGTTTTCATGAAAAAT
The DNA here is from genome assembly GCF_965226575.1 of Pagrus pagrus. Classification (NCBI taxonomy): domain Eukaryota; kingdom Metazoa; phylum Chordata; class Actinopteri; order Spariformes; family Sparidae; genus Pagrus; species Pagrus pagrus. Next base: position 97,709 of record NW_028175392.1, on the reverse strand, counting down.
GGCCCCCTTTCACTAAAATATTCACCAAAAATACAAATTTCACCCGAATCCAATGCGGACTGCTGTGTCTCGTTCAGATAGTATAGGACCACGTCTGGGAGAAATCTCGAGTCAATGGGTCCAAAGACCTGGAAGCTATTGAAAAAATCGGCCGAGGTTTTCACTAAAAATGGCCCCCTTTCACTAAAATATTCACCAAAAATACAAATTTCACCCGAATCCAATGCGGACTGCTGTGTCTCGTTCAGCCAGTATAGGACCACATCTGGGAGAAATTTCGAGTCAATGGGTCCAAAGACCTGGAAGCTATTGAAAAAATCGGCCGAGGTTTTCATGAAAAATGGAAGATTTTCACTAAAATATTCACCAAAAATACAAATTTCACCCGAATTCAATGGGGACTGCTGTGTCTCGTTCAGCCAGTATAGGACCACGTCTGGGAGAAATTTCGAGTCAATGGGTCCAAAGACCTGGAAGCTATTGAAAAAATCGGCCGAGGTTCTCATGAAAAATGGAAGATTTTCACTAAAATATTCACCAAAAATACAAATTTCACCCGAATCCAATGCGGACTGCTGTGTCTCGTTCAGCCCGTATAGGACCACGTCTGGGAGAAATTTCGAGTCAATGGGTCCAAAGACCTGGAAGCTATTGAAAAAATCGGCCGAGGTTTTCATTAAAAATGGCCCCCTTTCACTAAAATATTCACCAAAAATACAAATTTCACCCGAATCCAATGCGGACTGCTGTGTCTCGTTCAGATAGTATAGGACCACGTCTGGGAGAAATTTCGAGTCAATGGGTCCAAAGACCTGGAAGCTATTGAAAAAATCGGCCGAGGTTTTCATGAATCCAATGGGGACTGCTGTGTCTCGTTCAGCCAGTATAGGACCACATCTGGGAGAAATTTCGAGTCAATGGGTCCAAAGACCTGGAAGCTATTGAAAAAATCGGCCGAGGTTTTCACTAAAAATGGCCCCCTTTCACTAAAATATTCACCAAAAATACAAATTTCACCCGAATCCAATGCGGACTGCTGTGTCTCGTTCAGCCAGTATAGGACCACGTCTGGGAGAAATTTCGAGTCAATCGGTCCAAAGACCTGGAAGCTATTGAAAAAATCGGCCGAGGTTTTCATGAAAAATGGCAGATTTTCACTAAAATATTCACCAAAAATACAAATTTCACCCGAATCCAATGGGGACTGCTGTGTCTCGTTCAGCCAGTATAGGACCACGTCTGGGAGAAATTTCGAGTCAATCGGTCAAAAGACCTGGAAGCTATTGAAAAAATCGGCCGAGGTTTTCATTAAAAATGGCCCCCTTTCACTAAAATATTCACCAAAAATACAAATTTCACCCGAATCCAATGGGGACTGCTGTGTCTCGTTCAGCCAGTATTGGACCACATCTGGGAGAAATTTCGAGTCAATGGGTCCAAAGACCTGGAAGCTATTGAAAAAATTGGCCGAGGTTTTCATGAAAAATGGAAGATTTTCACTAAAATATTCACCAAAAATACAAATTTCACCCGAATTCAATGGGGACTGCTGTGTCTCGTTCAGCCAGTATAGGACCACGTCTGGGAGAAATTTCGAGTCAATGGGTCCAAAGACCTGGAAGCTATTGAAAAAATCGGCCGAGGTTTTCACTAAAATTGGCCCCCTTTCACTAAAATATTCACCAAAAATACAAATTTCACCCGAATCCAATGCGGACTGCTGTGTCTCGTTCAGATAGTATAGGACCACGTCTGGGAGAAATTTCGAGTCAATCCGTCCAAAGACCTGGAAGCTATTGAAAAAATCGGCGGAGGTTTTCATTAAAAATGGCCCCCTTTCACTAAAATATTCACCAAAAATACAAATTTCACCCGAATCCAATGGGGACTGCTGTGTCTCGTTCAGCCAGTATAGGACCACGTCTGGGAGAAATTTCGAGTCAATGGGTCCAAAGACCTGGAAGCTATTGAAAAAATCGGCCGACGTTTTCATTAAAAATGGCCCCCTTTCACTAAAATATTCACCAAAAATACAAATTTCACCAGAATCCAATGGGGACTGCTGTGTCTCGTTCAGCCAGTATAGGACCAAGTCTGGGAGAAATTTCGAGTCAATCGGTCCAAAGACCTGGAAGCTATTGAAAAAATCGGCCGAGGTTTTCATGAAAAATGGCCCCCTTTCACTAAAATATTCACCAAAAATACAAATTTGACCCAAATCCAATGCAGACTGCTGTGTCTCGTTCAGCCAGTATAGGACCACGTCTGGGAGAAATTTCGAGTCAATGGGTCCAAAGACCTGGAAGCTATTGAAAAAATCGGCCGAGGTTTTCATGAAAAATGGAAGATTTTCACTAAAATATTCACCAAAAATACAAATTTCACCCGAATCCAATGCAGACTGCTGTGTCTCGTTCAGCCAGTATAGGACCACGTCTGGGAGAAATTTCGAGTCAATGGGTCCAAAGACCTGGAAGCTATTGAAAAAATCGGCCGAGGTTTTCATGAAAAATGGCAGATTTTCACTAAAATATTCACCAAAAATACAAATTTCACCCGAATCCAATGCAAACTGCTGTGTCTCGTTCAGCCAGTATAGGACCACGTCTGGGAGAAATTTCGAGTCAATCGGTCCAAAGACCTGGAAGCTATTGAAAAAATCGGCCGAGGTTTTCATTAAAAATGGCCCCCTTTCACTAAAATATTCACCAAAAATACAAATTTCACCCGAATCCAATGGGGACTGCTGTGTCTCGTTCAGATAGTATAGGACCACGTCTGGGAGAAATTTCGAGTCAATCGGTCCAAAGACCTGGAAGCTATTGAAAAAATCGGCCGAGGTTTTCATGAAAAATGGCCCCCTTTCACTAAAATATTCACCAAAAATACAAATTTCACCCGAATCCAATGCGGACTGCTGTGTATCGTTCAGATAGTATAGGACCACGTCTGGGAGAAATTTCGAGTCAATCGGTCCAAAGACCTGGAAGCTATTGAAAAAATCGGCCGAGGTTTTCATGAAAAATGGCAGATTTTAGCTAAAATATTCACCAAAAATACAAATTTCACCCGAATCCAATGGGGACTGCTGTGTCTCGTTCAGCCAGTATAGGACCACGTCTGGGAGAAATTTCGAGTCAATGGGTCCAAAGACCTGGAAGCTATTGAAAAAATCGGCCGAGGTTTTCATGAATCCAATGGGGACTGCTGTGTCTCGTTCAGCCAGTATAGGACCACATCTGGGAGAAATTTCGAGTCAATGGGTCCAAAGACCTGGAAGCTATTGAAAAAATCAGCCGAGGTTTCATGAAAAATGGAAGATTTTCACTAAAATATTCACCAAAAATACAAATTTCACCCGAATCCAATGCGGACTGCTGTGTCTCGTTCAGCCAGTATAGGACCACGTCTGGGAGAAATTTCGAGTCAATCGGTCCAAAGACCTGGAAGCTATTGAAAAAATCGGCCAAGGTTTTCATGAAAAATGGCCCCCTTTCACTAAAATATTCACCAAAAATACAAATTTCACCCGAATCCAATGCGGACTGCTGTGTCTCGTTCAGATAGTATAGGACCACGTCTGGGAGAAATCTCGAGTCAATGGGTCCAAAGACCTGGAAGCTATTGAAAAAATCGGCCGAGGTTTTCACTAAAAATGGCCCCCTTTCACTAAAATATTCACCAAAAATACAAATTTCACCCGAATCCAATGCGGACTGCTGTGTCTCGTTCAGCCAGTATAGGACCACATCTGGGAGAAATTTCGAGTCAATGGGTCCAAAGACCTGGAAGCTATTGAAAAAATCGGCCGAGGTTTTCATGAAAAATGGAAGATTTTCACTAAAATATTCACCAAAAATACAAATTTCACCCGAATTCAATGGGGACTGCTGTGTCTCGTTCAGCCAGTATAGGACCACGTCTGGGAGAAATTTCGAGTCAATGGGTCCAAAGACCTGGAAGCTATTGAAAAAATCGGCCGAGGTTCTCATGAAAAATGGAAGATTTTCACTAAAATATTCACCAAAAATACAAATTTCACCCGAATCCAATGCGGACTGCTGTGTCTCGTTCAGCCCGTATAGGACCACGTCTGGGAGAAATTTCGAGTCAATGGGTCCAAAGACCTGGAAGCTATTGAAAAAATCGGCCGAGGTTTTCATTAAAAATGGCCCCCTTTCACTAAAATATTCACCAAAAATACAAATTTCACCCGAATCCAATGCGGACTGCTGTGTCTCGTTCAGATAGTATAGGACCACGTCTGGGAGAAATTTCGAGTCAATGGGTCCAAAGACCTGGAAGCTATTGAAAAAATCGGCCGAGGTTTTCATGAATCCAATGGGGACTGCTGTGTCTCGTTCAGCCAGTATAGGACCACATCTGGGAGAAATTTCGAGTCAATGGGTCCAAAGACCTGGAAGCTATTGAAAAAATCGGCCGAGGTTTTCACTAAAAATGGCCCCCTTTCACTAAAATATTCACCAAAAATACAAATTTCACCCGAATCCAATGCGGACTGCTGTGTCTCGTTCAGCCAGTATAGGACCACGTCTGGGAGAAATTTCGAGTCAATCGGTCCAAAGACCTGGAAGCTATTGAAAAAATCGGCCGAGGTTTTCATGAAAAATGGCAGATTTTCACTAAAATATTCACCAAAAATACAAATTTCACCCGAATCCAATGGGGACTGCTGTGTCTCGTTCAGCCAGTATAGGACCACGTCTGGGAGAAATTTCGAGTCAATCGGTCAAAAGACCTGGAAGCTATTGAAAAAATCGGCCGAGGTTTTCATTAAAAATGGCCCCCTTTCACTAAAATATTCACCAAAAATACAAATTTCACCCGAATCCAATGGGGACTGCTGTGTCTCGTTCAGCCAGTATTGGACCACATCTGGGAGAAATTTCGAGTCAATGGGTCCAAAGACCTGGAAGCTATTGAAAAAATTGGCCGAGGTTTTCATGAAAAATGGAAGATTTTCACTAAAATATTCACCAAAAATACAAATTTCACCCGAATTCAATGGGGACTGCTGTGTCTCGTTCAGCCAGTATAGGACCACGTCTGGGAGAAATTTCGAGTCAATGGGTCCAAAGACCTGGAAGCTATTGAAAAAATCGGCCGAGGTTTTCACTAAAATTGGCCCCCTTTCACTAAAATATTCACCAAAAATACAAATTTCACCCGAATCCAATGCGGACTGCTGTGTCTCGTTCAGATAGTATAGGACCACGTCTGGGAGAAATTTCGAGTCAATCCGTCCAAAGACCTGGAAGCTATTGAAAAAATCGGCGGAGGTTTTCATTAAAAATGGCCCCCTTTCACTAAAATATTCACCAAAAATACAAATTTCACCCGAATCCAATGGGGACTGCTGTGTCTCGTTCAGCCAGTATAGGACCACGTCTGGGAGAAATTTCGAGTCAATGGGTCCAAAGACCTGGAAGCTATTGAAAAAATCGGCCGACGTTTTCATTAAAAATGGCCCCCTTTCACTAAAATATTCACCAAAAATACAAATTTCACCAGAATCCAATGGGGACTGCTGTGTCTCGTTCAGCCAGTATAGGACCAAGTCTGGGAGAAATTTCGAGTCAATCGGTCCAAAGACCTGGAAGCTATTGAAAAAATCGGCCGAGGTTTTCATGAAAAATGGCCCCCTTTCACTAAAATATTCACCAAAAATACAAATTTGACCCAAATCCAATGCAGACTGCTGTGTCTCGTTCAGCCAGTATAGGACCACGTCTGGGAGAAATTTCGAGTCAATGGGTCCAAAGACCTGGAAGCTATTGAAAAAATCGGCCGAGGTTTTCATGAAAAATGGAAGATTTTCACTAAAATATTCACCAAAAATACAAATTTCACCCGAATCCAATGCAGACTGCTGTGTCTCGTTCAGCCAGTATAGGACCACGTCTGGGAGAAATTTCGAGTCAATGGGTCCAAAGACCTGGAAGCTATTGAAAAAATCGGCCGAGGTTTTCATGAATCCAATGGGGACTGCTGTGTCTCGTTCAGCCAGTATAGGACCACATCTGGGAGAAATTTCGAGTCAATGGGTCCAAAGACCTGGAAGCTATTGAAAAAATCGGCCGAGGTTTTCACTAAAAATGGCCCCCTTTCACTAAAATATTCACCAAAAATACAAATTTCACCCGAATCCAATGCGGACTGCTGTGTCTCGTTCAGCCAGTATAGGACCACGTCTGGGAGAAATTTCGAGTCAATCGGTCCAAAGACCTGGAAGCTATTGAAAAAATCGGCCGAGGTTTTCATGAAAAATGGCAGATTTTCACTAAAATATTCACCAAAAATACAAATTTCACCCGAATCCAATGGGGACTGCTGTGTCTCGTTCAGCCAGTATAGGACCACGTCTGGGAGAAATTTCGAGTCAATCGGTCAAAAGACCTGGAAGCTATTGAAAAAATCGGCCGAGGTTTTCATTAAAAATGGCCCCCTTTCACTAAAATATTCACCAAAAATACAAATTTCACCCGAATCCAATGGGGACTGCTGTGTCTCGTTCAGCCAGTATTGGACCACATCTGGGAGAAATTTCGAGTCAATGGGTCCAAAGACCTGGAAGCTATTGAAAAAATTGGCCGAGGTTTTCATGAAAAATGGAAGATTTTCACTAAAATATTCACCAAAAATACAAATTTCACCCGAATTCAATGGGGACTGCTGTGTCTCGTTCAGCCAGTATAGGACCACGTCTGGGAGAAATTTCGAGTCAATGGGTCCAAAGACCTGGAAGCTATTGAAAAAATCGGCCGAGGTTTTCACTAAAATTGGCCCCCTTTCACTAAAATATTCACCAAAAATACAAATTTCACCCGAATCCAATGCGGACTGCTGTGTCTCGTTCAGATAGTATAGGACCACGTCTGGGAGAAATTTCGAGTCAATCCGTCCAAAGACCTGGAAGCTATTGAAAAAATCGGCGGAGGTTTTCATTAAAAATGGCCCCCTTTCACTAAAATATTCACCAAAAATACAAATTTCACCCGAATCCAATGGGGACTGCTGTGTCTCGTTCAGCCAGTATAGGACCACGTCTGGGAGAAATTTCGAGTCAATGGGTCCAAAGACCTGGAAGCTATTGAAAAAATCGGCCGACGTTTTCATTAAAAATGGCCCCCTTTCACTAAAATATTCACCAAAAATACAAATTTCACCAGAATCCAATGGGGACTGCTGTGTCTCGTTCAGCCAGTATAGGACCAAGTCTGGGAGAAATTTCGAGTCAATCGGTCCAAAGACCTGGAAGCTATTGAAAAAATCGGCCGAGGTTTTCATGAAAAATGGCCCCCTTTCACTAAAATATTCACCAAAAATACAAATTTGACCCAAATCCAATGCAGACTGCTGTGTCTCGTTCAGCCAGTATAGGACCACGTCTGGGAGAAATTTCGAGTCAATGGGTCCAAAGACCTGGAAGCTATTGAAAAAATCGGCCGAGGTTTTCATGAAAAATGGAAGATTTTCACTAAAATATTCACCAAAAATACAAATTTCACCCGAATCCAATGCAGACTGCTGTGTCTCGTTCAGCCAGTATAGGACCACGTCTGGGAGAAATTTCGAGTCAATGGGTCCAAAGACCTGGAAGCTATTGAAAAAATCGGCCGAGGTTTTCATGAAAAATGGCAGATTTTCACTAAAATATTCACCAAAAATACAAATTTCACCCGAATCCAATTCAAACTGCTGTGTCTCGTTCAGCCAGTATAGGACCACGTCTGGGAGAAATTTCGAGTCAATCGGTCCAAAGACCTGGAAGCTATTGAAAAAATCGGCCGAGGTTTTCATTAAAAATGGCCCCCTTTCACTAAAATATTCACCAAAAATACAAATTTCACCCGAATCCAATGGGGACTGCTGTGTCTCGTTCAGATAGTATAGGACCACGTCTGGGAGAAATTTCGAGTCAATCGGTCCAAAGACCTGGAAGCTATTGAAAAAATCGGCCGAGGTTTTCATGAAAAATGGCCCCCTTTCACTAAAATATTCACCAAAAATACAAATTTCACCCGAATCCAATGCGGACTGCTGTGTATCGTTCAGATAGTATAGGACCACGTCTGGGAGAAATTTCGAGTCAATCGGTCCAAAGACCTGGAAGCTATTGAAAAAATCGGCCGAGGTTTTCATGAAAAATGGCAGATTTTAGCTAAAATATTCACCAAAAATACAAATTTCACCCGAATCCAATGGGGACTGCTGTGTCTCGTTCAGCCAGTATAGGACCACGTCTGGGAGAAATTTCGAGTCAATGGGTCCAAAGACCTGGAAGCTATTGAAAAAATCGGCCGAGGTTTTCATGAATCCAATGGGGACTGCTGTGTCTCGTTCAGCCAGTATAGGACCACATCTGGGAGAAATTTCGAGTCAATGGGTCCAAAGACCTGGAAGCTATTGAAAAAATCAGCCGAGGTTTCATGAAAAATGGAAGATTTTCACTAAAATATTCACCAAAAATACAAATTTCACCCGAATCCAATGCGGACTGCTGTGTCTCGTTCAGCCAGTATAGGACCACGTCTGGGAGAAATTTCGAGTCAATCGGTCCAAAGACCTGGAAGCTATTGAAAAAATCGGCCAAGGTTTTCATGAAAAATGGCCCCCTTTCACTAAAATATTCACCAAAAATACAAATTTCACCCGAATCCAATGCGGACTGCTGTGTCTCGTTCAGATAGTATAGGACCACGTCTGGGAGAAATCTCGAGTCAATGGGTCCAAAGACCTGGAAGCTATTGAAAAAATCGGCCGAGGTTTTCACTAAAAATGGCCCCCTTTCACTAAAATATTCACCAAAAATACAAATTTCACCCGAATCCAATGCGGACTGCTGTGTCTCGTTCAGATAGTATAGGACCACGTTTGGGAGAAATTTCGAGTCAATCGGTCCAAAGACCTGGAAGCAATTGAAAAAATCGGCCGAGGTTTTCATTAAAAATGGCCCCCTTTCACTAAAATATTCACCAAAAATACAAATTTCACCCGAATCCAATGGGGACTGCTGTGTCTCGTTCAGCCAGTATTGGACCACATCTGGGAGAAATTTCGAGTCAATGGGTCCAAAGACCTGGAAGCTATTGAAAAAATCGGCCGAGGTTTTCATGAAAAATGGCCCCCTTTCACTAAAATATTCACCAAAATAAAAATTTCACCCGAATTCAATGGGGACTGCTGTGTCTCGTTCAGCCAGTATAGGACCACGTCTGGGAGAAATTTCGAGTCAATGGGTCCAAAGACCTGGAAGCTATTGAAAAAATCGGCCGAGGTTCTCATGAAAAATGGAAGATTTTCACTAAAATATTCACCAAAAATACAAATTTCACCCGAATCCAATGCGGACTGCTGTGTCTCGTTCAGCCAGTATGGGACCACGTCTGGGAGAAATTTCGAGTCAATCGGTCCAAAGACCTGGAAGCTATTGAAAAAGTCGGCCGAGGTTTTCATTAAAAATGGCCCCCTTTCACTAAAATATTCACCAAAAATACAAATTTCACCCGAATCCAATGGGGACTGCTGTGTCTCGTTCAGCCAGTATAGGACCACGTCTGGGAGAAATTTCGAGTCAGTGGGTTCAAAGACCTGGAAGCTATTGAAAAAATCGGCCGAGGTTTTCATGAAAAATGGAAGATTTTCACTAAAATATTCACCAAAAATACAAATTTCACCCGAATCCAATGCGGACTGCTGTGTCTCGTTCAGCCAGTATAGGACCACGTCTGGGAGAAATTTCGAGTCAATCGGTCCAAAGACCTGGAAGCTATTGAAAAAATCGGCCGAGGTTTTCACTAAAAATGGCCCCCTTTCACTAAAATATTCACCAAAAATACAAATTTCACCCGAATCCAATGCGGACTGCTGTGTCTCGTTCAGATAGTATAGGACCACGTTTGGGAGAAATTTCGAGTCAATCGGTCAAAAGACCTGGAAGCTATTGAAAAAATCGGCCGAGGTTTTCATTAAAAATGGCCCCCTTTCACTAAAATATTCACCAAAAATACAAATTTCACCCGAATCCAATGGGGACTGCTGTGTCTCGTTCAGCCAGTATTGGACCACATCTGGGAGAAATTTCGAGTCAATGGGTCCAAAGACCTGGAAGCTATTGAAAAAATTGGCCGAGGTTTTCATGAAAAATGGAAGATTTTCACTAAAATATTCACCAAAAATACAAATTTCACCCGAATTCAATGGGGACTGCTGTGTCTCGTTCAGCCAGTATAGGACCACGTCTGGGAGAAATTTCGAGTCAATGGGTCCAAAGACCTGGAAGCTATTGAAAAAATCGGCCGAGGTTCTCATGAAAAATGGAAGATTTTCACTAAAATATTCACCAAAAATACAAATTTCACCCGAATCCAATGCGGACTGCTGTGTCTCGTTCAGCCAGTATAGGACCACGTCTGGGAGAAATTTCGAGTCAATCGGTCCAAAGACCTGGAAGCTATTGAAAAAATCGGCCGAGGTTTTCATTAAAAATGGCCCCCTTTCACTAAAATATTCACCAAAAATACAAATTTCACCCGAATCCAATGCGGACTGCTGTGTCTTGTTCAGATAGTATAGGACCACGTCTGGGAGAAATTTCGAGTCAATCGGTCCAAAGACCTGGAAGCTATTGAAAAAATCGGCCGAGGTTTTCATGAAAAATGGCAGATTTTCACTAAAATATTCACCAAAAATACAAATTTCACCCGAATCCAATGGGGACTGCTGTGTCTCGTTCAGCCAGTATAGGACCACGTCTGGGAGAAATTTCGAGTCAATGGGTCCAAAGACCTGGAAGCTATTGAAAAAATCGGCCGAGGTTTTCATGAATCCAATGGGGACTGCTGTGTCTCGTTCAGCCAGTATAGGACCACATCTGGGAGAAATTTCGAGTCAATGGGTCCAAAGACCTGGAAGCTATTGAAAAAATCGGCCGAGGTTTCATGAAAAATGGAAGATTTTCACTAAAATATTCACCAAAAATACAAATTTCACCCGAATCCAATGCGGACTGCTGTGTCTCGTTCAGCCAGTATAGGACCACGTCTGGGAGAAATTTCGAGTCAATCGGTCCAAAGACCTGGAAGCTATTGAAAAAATCGGCCGAGGTTTTCATGAAAAATGGCCCCCTTTCACTAAAATATTCACCAAAAATACAAATTTCACCCGAATCCAATGCGGACTGCTGTGTCTCGTTCAGATAGTATAGGACCACGTCTGGGAGAAATCTCGAGTCAATGGGTCCAAAGACCTGGAAGCTATTGAAAAAATCGGCCGAGGTTTTCACTAAAAATGGCCCCCTTTCACTAAAATATTCACCAAAAATACAAATTTCACCCGAATCCAATGCGGACTGCTGTGTCTCGTTCAGCCAGTATAGGACCACATCTGGGAGAAATTTCGAGTCAATGGGTCCAAAGACCTGGAAGCTATTGAAAAAATCGGCCGAGGTTTTCATGAAAAATGGAAGATTTTCACTAAAATATTCACCAAAAATACAAATTTCACCCGAATTCAATGGGGACTGCTGTGTCTCGTTCAGCCAGTATAGGACCACGTCTGGGAGAAATTTCGAGTCAATGGGTCCAAAGACCTGGAAGCTATTGAAAAAATCGGCCGAGGTTCTCATGAAAAATGGAAGATTTTCACTAAAATATTCACCAAAAATACAAATTTCACCCGAATCCAATGCGGACTGCTGTGTCTCGTTCAGCCCGTATAGGACCACGTCTGGGAGAAATTTCGAGTCAATGGGTCCAAAGACCTGGAAGCTATTGAAAAAATCGGCCGAGGTTTTCATTAAAAATGGCCCCCTTTCACTAAAATATTCACCAAAAATACAAATTTCACCCGAATCCAATGCGGACTGCTGTGTCTCGTTCAGATAGTATAGGACCACGTCTGGGAGAAATTTCGAGTCAATGGGTCCAAAGACCTGGAAGCTATTGAAAAAATCGGCCGAGGTTTTCATGAATCCAATGGGGACTGCTGTGTCTCGTTCAGCCAGTATAGGACCACATCTGGGAGAAATTTCGAGTCAATGGGTCCAAAGACCTGGAAGCTATTGAAAAAATCGGCCGAGGTTTCATGAAAAATGGAAGATTTTCACTAAAATATTCACCAAAAATACAAATTTCACCCGAATCCAATGCGGACTGCTGTGTCTCGTTCAGCCAGTATAGGACCACGTCTGGGAGAAATTTCGAGTCAATCGGTCCAAAGACCTGGAAGCTATTGAAAAAATCGGCCGAGGTTTTCATGAAAAATGGCAGATTTTCACTAAAATATTCACCAAAAATACAAATTTCACCCGAATCCAATGGGGACTGCTGTGTCTCGTTCAGCCAGTATAGGACCACGTCTGGGAGAAATTTCGAGTCAATGGGTCCAAAGACCTGGAAGCTATTGAAAAAATCGGCCGAGGTTTTCATTAAAAATGGCCCCCTTTCACTAAAATATTCACCAAAAATACAAATTTCACCAGAATCCAATGGGGACTGCTGTGTCTCGTTCAGCCAGTATAGGACCAAGTCTGGGAGAAATTTCGAGTCAATCGGTCCAAAGACCTGGAAGCTATTGAAAAAATCGGCCGAGGTTTTCATGAAAAATGGCCCCCTTTCACTAAAATATTCACCAAAAATACAAATTTCACCCGAATCCAATGGGGACTGCTGTGTCTCGTTCAGCCAGTATAGGACCACGTCTGGGAGAAATTTCGAGTCAATGGGTCCAAAGACCTGGAAGCTATTGAAAAAATCGGCCGAGGTTTTCATGAAAAATGGAAGATTTTCACTAAAATATTCACCAAAAATACAAATTTCACCCGAATCCAATGCGGACTGCTGTGTCTCGTTCAGCCAGTATAGGACCACGTCTGGGAGAAATTTCGAGTCAATCGGTCCAAAGACCTGGAAGCTATTGAAAAAATCGGCCGAGGTTTTCATGAAAAATGGCCCCCTTTCACTAAAATATTCACCAAAAATACAAATTTCACCCGAATCCAATGGGGACTGCTGTGTCTCGTTCAGCCAGTATAGGACCACGTCTGGGAGAAATTTCGAGTCAATGGGTCCAAAGACCTGGAAGCTATTGAAAAAATCGATCCCCTTTCACTAAAATATTCACCAAAAATACAAATTTCACCCGAATCCAATGGGGACTGCTGTGTCTCGTTCAAATTTCACCCGAATCCAATGCGGACTGCTGTGTCTCGTTCAGCCAGTATAGGACCACGTCTGGGAGAAATTTCGAGTCAATGGGTCCAAAGACCTGGAAGCTATTGAAAAAATCGATCCCCTTTCACTAAAATATTCACCAAAAATACAAATTTCACCCGAATCCAATGCGGACTGCTGTGTCTTGTTCAGCCAGTATAGGACCAGGTCTGGGAGAAATTTCGAGTCAATCGGTCCAAAGACCTGGAAGCTATTGAAAAAATCGGCCGAGGTTTTCATGAAAAATGGAAGATTTTCACTAAAATATTCACCAAAAATACAAATTTCACCCGAATCCAATGCGGACTGCTGTGTCTCGTTCAGCCAGTATAGGACCACGTCTGGGAGAAATTTCGAGTCAATGGGTCCAAAGACCTGGAAGCTATTGAAAAAATCGGCCGAGGTTTTCACTAAAATTGGCCCCCTTTCACTAAAATATTCACCAAAAATACAAATTTCACCCGAATCCAATGCGGACTGCTGTGTCTCGTTCAGATAGTATAGGACCACGTCTGGGAGAAATTTCGAGTCAATCCGTCCAAAGACCTGGAAGCTATTGAAAAAATCGGCGGAGGTTTTCATTAAAAATGGCCCCCTTTCACTAAAATATTCACCAAAAATACAAATTTCACCCGAATCCAATGGGGACTGCTGTGTCTCGTTCAGCCAGTATAGGACCACGTCTGGGAGAAATTTCGAGTCAATGGGTCCAAAGACCTGGAAGCTATTGAAAAAATCGGCCGACGTTTTCATTAAAAATGGCCCCCTTTCACTAAAATATTCACCAAAAATACAAATTTCACCAGAATCCAATGGGGACTGCTGTGTCTCGTTCAGCCAGTATAGGACCAAGTCTGGGAGAAATTTCGAGTCAATCGGTCCAAAGACCTGGAAGCTATTGAAAAAATCGGCCGAGGTTTTCATGAAAAATGGCCCCCTTTCACTAAAATATTCACCAAAAATACAAATTTGACCCAAATCCAATGCAGACTGCTGTGTCTCGTTCAGCCAGTATAGGACCACGTCTGGGAGAAATTTCGAGTCAATGGGTCCAAAGACCTGGAAGCTATTGAAAAAATCGGCCGAGGTTTTCATGAAAAATGGAAGATTTTCACTAAAATATTCACCAAAAATACAAATTTCACCCGAATCCAATGCAGACTGCTGTGTCTCGTTCAGCCAGTATAGGACCACGTCTGGGAGAAATTTCGAGTCAATGGGTCCAAAGACCTGGAAGCTATTGAAAAAATCGGCCGAGGTTTTCATGAAAAATGGCAGATTTTCACTAAAATATTCACCAAAAATACAAATTTCACCCGAATCCAATGCAAACTGCTGTGTCTCGTTCAGCCAGTATAGGACCACGTCTGGGAGAAATTTCGAGTCAATCGGTCCAAAGACCTGGAAGCTATTGAAAAAATCGGCCGAGGTTTTCATTAAAAATGGCCCCCTTTCACTAAAATATTCACCAAAAATACAAATTTCACCCGAATCCAATGGGGACTGCTGTGTCTCGTTCAGATAGTATAGGACCACGTCTGGGAGAAATTTCGAGTCAATCGGTCCAAAGACCTGGAAGCTATTGAAAAAATCGGCCGAGGTTTTCATGAAAAATGGCAGATTTTCACTAAAATATTCACCAAAAATACAAATTTCACCCGAATCCAATGCGGACTGCTGTGTCTCGTTCAGCCAGTATAGGACCACGTCTGGGAGACATTTCGAGTCAATGGGTCCAAAGACCTGGAAGCTATTGAAAAAATCGGCCGAGGTTTTCATGAATCCAATGGGGACTGCTGTGTCTCGTTCAGCCAGTATAGGACCACATCTGGGAGAAATTTCGAGTCAATGGGTCCAAAGACCTGGAAGCTATTGAAAAAATCGGCCGAGGTTTTCATGAATCCAATGGGGACTGCTGTGTCTCGTTCAGCCAGTATAGGACCACGTCTGGGAGAAATTTCGAGTCAATGGGTCCAAAGACCTGGAAGCTATTGAAAAAATCGGCCGAGGTTTTCATGAAAAATGGCAGATTTTCACTAAAATATTCACCAAAAATACAAATTTCACCCGAATCCAATGGGGACTGCTGTGTCTCGTTCAGCCAGTATAGGACCACGTCTGGGAGAAATTTCGAGTCAATGGGTCCAAAGACCTGGAAGCTATTGAAAAAATCGGCCGAGGTTTTCATGAATCCAATGGGGACTGCTGTGTCTCGTTCAGCCAGTATAGGACCACATCTGGGAGAAATTTCGAGTCAATGGGTCCAAAGACCTGGAAGCTATTGAAAAAATCGGCCGAGGTTTTCATGAAAAATTGAAGATTTTCACTAAAATATTCACCAAAAATACAAATTTCACCCGAATCCAATGCGGACTGCTGTGTCTCTTTCAGCCAGTATAGGACCACGTCTGGGAGAAATTTCGAGTCAATCGGTCGAAAGACCTGGAAGCTATTGAAAAAATCGGCCGAGGTTTTCATGAAAAATGGCCCCCTTTCACTAAAATATTCACCAAAAATACAAATTTCACCCGAATCCAATACGGACTGCTGTGTCTTGTTCAGATAGAATAGGACCACGTCTGGGAGAAATTTCGAGTCAATCGGTCCAAAGACCTGGAAGCTATTGAAAAAATCGGCCGAGGTTTTCATGAAAAATGGCAGATTTTCACTAAAATATTCACCAAAAATACAAATTTCACCCGAATCCAATGGGGACTGCTGTGTCTCGTTCAGCCAGTATAGGACCACGTCTGGGAGAAATTTCGAGTCAATCGGTCCAAAGACCTGGAAGCTATTGAAAAAATCGGCCGAGGTTTTCATTAAAAATGGCCCCCTTTCACTAAAATATTCACCAAAAATACAAATTTCACCCGAATCCAATGCGGACTGCTGTGTCTTGTTCAGCCAGTATAGGACCAGGTCTGGGAGAAATTTCGAGTCAATCGGTCCAAAGACCTGGAAGCTATTGAAAAAATCGGCCGACGTTTTCATTAAAAATGGCCCCCTTTCACTAAAATATTCACCAAAAATACAAATTTCACCAGAATCCAATGGGGACTGCTGTGTCTCGTTCAGCCAGTATAGGACCAAGTCTGGGAGAAATTTCGAGTCAATCGGTCCAAAGACCTGGAAGCTATTGAAAAAATCGGCCGAGGTTTTCATGAAAAATGGCCCCCTTTCACTAAAATATTCACCAAAAATACAAATTTCACCCGAATCCAATGCAGACTGCTGTGTCTCGTTCAGCCAGTATAGGACCACGTCTGGGAGAAATTTCGAGTCAATGGGTCCAAAGACCTGGAAGTTATTGAAAAAATCGGCCGAGGTTTTCATGAAAAATGGAAGATTTTCACTAAAATATTCACCAAAAATACAAATTTCACCCGAATCCAATGCGGACTGCTGTGTCTCGTTCAGCCAGTATAGGACCACGTCTGGGAGAAATTTCGAGTCAATCGGTCCAAAGACCTGGAAGCTATTGAAAAAATCGGCCGAGGTTTTCATGAAAAATGGAAGATTTTCACTAAAATATTCACCAAAAATACAAATTTCACCCGAATCCAATGCGGACTGCTGTGTCTCGTTCAGCCAGTATAGGACCACGTCTGGGAGAAATTTCGAGTCAATCGGTCCAAAGACCTGGAAGCTATTGAAAAAATCGGCCGAGGTTTTCATGAATCCAATGGGGACTGCTGTGTCTCGTTCAGCCAGTATAGGACCACATCTGGGAGAAATTTCGAGTCAATGGGTCCAAAGACCTGGAAGCTATTGAAAAAATCGGCCGAGGTTTTCATGAAAAATTGAAGATTTTCACTAAAATATTCACCAAAAATACAAATTTCACCCGAATCCAATGCGGACTGCTGTGTCTCTTTCAGCCAGTATAGGACCACGTCTGGGAGAAATTTCGAGTCAATCGGTCGAAAGACCTGGAAGCTATTGAAAAAATCGGCCGAGGTTTTCATGAAAAATGGCCCCCTTTCACTAAAATATTCACCAAAAATACAAATTTCACCCGAATCCAATACGGACTGCTGTGTCTTGTTCAGATAGAATAGGACCACGTCTGGGAGAAATTTCGAGTCAATCGGTCCAAAGACCTGGAAGCTATTGAAAAAATCGGCCGAGGTTTTCATGAAAAATGGCAGATTTTCACTAAAATATTCACCAAAAATACAAATTTCACCCGAATCCAATGGGGACTGCTGTGTCTCGTTCAGCCAGTATAGGACCACGTCTGGGAGAAATTTCGAGTCAATCGGTCCAAAGACCTGGAAGCTATTGAAAAAATCGGCCGAGGTTTTCATTAAAAATGGCCCCCTTTCACTAAAATATTCACCAAAAATACAAATTTCACCCGAATCCAATGCGGACTGCTGTGTCTTGTTCAGCCAGTATAGGACCAGGTCTGGGAGAAATTTCGAGTCAATCGGTCCAAAGACCTGGAAGCTATTGAAAAAATCGGCCGACGTTTTCATTAAAAATGGCCCCCTTTCACTAAAATATTCACCAAAAATACAAATTTCACCAGAATCCAATGGGGACTGCTGTGTCTCGTTCAGCCAGTATAGGACCAAGTCTGGGAGAAATTTCGAGTCAATCGGTCCAAAGACCTGGAAGCTATTGAAAAAATCGGCCGAGGTTTTCATGAAAAATGGCCCCCTTTCACTAAAATATTCACCAAAAATACAAATTTCACCCGAATCCAATGCAGACTGCTGTGTCTCGTTCAGCCAGTATAGGACCACGTCTGGGAGAAATTTCGAGTCAATGGGTCCAAAGACCTGGAAGTTATTGAAAAAATCGGCCGAGGTTTTCATGAAAAATGGAAGATTTTCACTAAAATATTCACCAAAAATACAAATTTCACCCGAATCCAATGCGGACTGCTGTGTCTCGTTCAGCCAGTATAGGACCACGTCTGGGAGAAATTTCGAGTCAATCGGTCCAAAGACCTGGAAGCTATTGAAAAAATCGGCCGAGGTTTTCACTAAAATTGGCCCCCTTTCACTAAAATATTCACCAAAAATACAAATTTCACCCGAATCCAATGCGGACTGCTGTGTCTCGTTCAGATAGTATAGGACCACGTCTGGGAGAAATTTCGAGTCAATCGGTCCAAAGACCTGGAAGCTATTGAAAAAATCGGCCGAGGTTTTCATTAAAAATGGCCCCCTTTCACTAAAATATTCACCAAAAATACAAATTTCACCCGAATCCAATGGGGACTGCTGTGTCTCGTTCAGCCAGTATAGGACCACGTCTGGGAGAAATTTCGAGTCAATGGGTCCAAAGACCTGGAAGCTATTGAAAAAATCGGCCGAGGTTTTCATGAAAAATGGAAGATTTTCACTAAAATATTCACCAAAAATACAAATTTCACCCGAATCCAATGCGGACTGCTGTGTCTCGTTCAGCCAGTATAGGACCACGTCTGGGAGAAATTTCGAGTCAATCGGTCCAAAGACCTGGAAGCTATTGAAAAAATCGGCCTAGGTTTTCATTAAAAATGGCCCCCTTTCACTAAAATATTCACCAAAAATACAAATTTCACCCGAATCCAATGGGGACTGCTGTGTCTCGTTCAGATAGTATAGGACCACGTCTGGGAGAAATTTCGAGTCAATGGGTCCAAAGACCTGGAAGCTATTGAAAAAATCGGCCGAGGTTTTCATGAAAAATGGAAGATTTTCACTAAAATATTCACCAAAAATACAAATTTCACCCGAATCCAATGCGGACTGCTGTGTCTCGTTCAGCCAGTATAGGACCACGTCTGAGAGAAATTTCGAGTCAATCGGTCCAAAGACCTGGAAGCTATTGAAAAAAACTGCTGAGGTTTTCATTAAAAATGGCCCCCTTTCACTAAAATATTCACCAAAAATACAAATTTCACCCGAATCCAATGGGGACTGCTGTGTCTCGTTCAGCCAGTATAGGACCACGTCTGGGAGAAATTTCGAGTCAATGGGTCCAAAGACCTGGAAGCTATTGAAAAAATCGGCCGAGGTTTTCATGAATCCAATGGGGACTGCTGTGTCTCGTTCAGCCAGTATAGGACCACATCTGGGAGAAATTTCGAGTCAATGGGTCCAAAGACCTGGAAGCTATTGAAAAAATCGGCCGAGGTTTTCATGAAAAATGGAAGATTTTCACTAAAATATTCACCAAAAATACAAATTTCACCCGAATCCAATGCGGACTGCTGTGTCTCTTTCAGCCAGTAAAGGACCACGTCTGGGAGAAATTTCGAGTCAATCGGTCCAAAGACCTGGAAGCTATTGAAAAAATCGGCCGAGGTTTTCATGAAAAATGGCCCCCTTTCACTAAAATATTCACCAAAAATACAAATTTCACCCGAATCCAATGCGGACTGCTGTGTCTCGTTCAGATAGTATAGGACCACGTCTGGGAGAAATTTCGAGTCAATCGGTCCAAAGACCTGGAAGCTATTGAAAAAATCGGCCGAGGTTTTCATGAAAAATGGCAGATTTTCACTAAAATATTCACCAAAAATACAAATTTCACCCGAATCCAATGGGGACTGCTGTGTCTCGTTCAGCCAGTATAGGACCACGTCTGGGAGAAATTTCGAGTCAATGGGTCCAAAGACCTGGAAGCTATTGAAAAAATCGGCCGAGGTTTTCATGAATCCAATGGGGACTGCTGTGTCTCGTTCAGCCAGTATAGGACCACATCTGGGAGAAATTTCGAGTCAATGGGTCCAAAGACCTGGAAGCTATTGAAAAAATCGGCCGAGGTTTTCATTAAAAATGGAAGATTTTCACTAAAATATTCACCAAAAATACAAATTTCACCCGAATCCAATGCGGACTGCTGTGTCTCGTTCAGCCAGTATAGGACCACGTCTGGGAGAAATTTCGAGTCAATCGGTCCAAAGACCTGGAAGCTATTGAAAAAATAGGCCGAGGTTTTCATGAAAAATGGCCCCCTTTCACTAAAATATTCACCAAAAATACAAATTTCACCCGAATCCAATGCGGACTGCTGTGTCTCGTTCAGATAGTATAGGACCACGTCTGGGAGAAATTTCGAGTCAATGGGTCCAAAGACCTGGAAGCTATTGAAAAAATCGGCCGAGGTTTTCACTAAAAATGGCCCCCTTTCACTAAAATATTCACCAAAAATACAAATTTCACCCGAATCCAATGCGGACTGCTCTGTCTCGTTCAGATAGTATAGGACCACGTCTGGGAGAAATTTCGAGTCAATCGGTCCAAAGACCAGGAAGCTATTGAAAAAGTCGGCGGAGGTTTTCATTAAAAATGGCCCCCTTTCACTAAAATATTCACCAAAAATACAAATTTCACCCGAATCCAATGGGGACTGCTGTGTCTCGTTCAGCCAGTATAGGACCACGTCTGGGAGAAATTTCGAGTCAATCGGTCCAAAGACCTGGAAGCTATTGAAAAAATCGGCCGAGGTTTTCATTAAAAATGGTCCACTTTCACTAAAATATTCACCAAAAATACAAATTTCACCCGAATCCAATGCGGACTGCTGTGTCTCGTTCAGCCAGTATAGGACCACATCTGGGAGAAATTTCGATTCAATCGGTCCAAAGACCTGGAAGCTATTGAAAAAATCGGCCGAGGTTTTCATTAAAAATGGCCCCCTTTCACTAAAATATTCACCAAAAATACAAATTTCACCCGAATCCAATGCGGACTGCTGTGTCTTGTTCAGCCAGTATAGGACCAGGTCTGGGAGAAATTTCGAGTCAATCGGTCCAAAGACCTGGAAGCTATTGAAAAAATCGGCCGACGTTTTCATTAAAAATGGCCCCCTTTCACTAAAATATTCACCAAAAATACAAATTTCACCCGAATCCAATGGGGACTGCTGTGTCTCGTTCAGCCAGTATAGGACCACGTCTGGGAGAAATTTCGAGTCAATGGGTCCAAAGACCTGGAAGCTATTGAAAAAATCGGCCAAGGTTTTCATGAATCCAATGGGGACTGCTGTGTCTCGTTCAGCCAGTATAGGACCACATCTGGGAGAAATTTCGAGTCAATGGGTCCAAAGACCTGGAAGCTATTGAAAAAATCGGCCGAGGTTTTCATGAAAAATGGAAGATTTTCACTAAAATATTCACCAAAAATACAAATTTCACCCGAATCCAATGCGGACTGCTGTGTCTCGTTCAGCCAGTATAGGACCACGTCTGGGAGAAATTTCGAGTCAATCGGTCCAAAGACCTGGAAGCTATTGAAAAAATCGGCCGAGGTTTTCATTAAAAATGGCCCCCTTTCACTAAAATATTCACCAAAAATACAAATTTCACCCGAATCCAATGCGGACTGCTGTGTCTTGTTCAGCCAGTATAGGACCAGGTCTGGGAGAAATTTCGAGTCAATCGGTCCAAAGACCTGGAAGCTATTGAAAAAATCGGCCGACGTTTTCATTAAAAATGGCCCCCTTTCACTAAAATATTCACCAAAAATACAAATTTCACCAGAATCCAATGGGGACTGCTGTGTCTCGTTCAGCCAGTATAGGACCAAGTCTGGGAGAAATTTCGAGTCAATCGGTCCAAAGACCTGGAAGCTATTGAAAAAATCGGCCGAGGTTTTCATGAAAAATGGCCCCCTTTCACTAAAATATTCACCAAAAATACAAATTTCACCCGAATCCAATGCAGACTGCTGTGTCTCGTTCAGCCAGTATAGGACCACGTCTGGGAGAAATTTCGAGTCAATCGGTCCAAAGACCTGGAAGCTATTGAAAAAATCGGCCGAGGTTTTCATTAAAAATGGCCCACTTTCACTAAAATATTCACCAAAAATACAAATTTCACCCGAATCCAATGCGGACTGCTGTGTCTCGTTCAGCCAGTATAGGACCACATCTGGGAGAAATTTCGAGTCAATCGGTCCAAAGACCTGGAAGCTATTGAAAAAATCGGCCGAGGTTTTCATTAAAAATGGCCCCCTTTCACTAAAATATTCACCAAAAATACAAATTTCACCCGAATCCAATGCGGACTGCTGTGTCTCGTTCAGCCAGTATAGGACCACGTCTGAGAGAAATTTCGAGTCAATCGGTCCAAAGACCTGGAAGCTATTGAAAAAGTTGGCGGAGGTTTTCATTAAAAATGGCCCCCTTTCACTAAAATATTCACCAAAAATACAAATTTCACCCGAATCCAATGGGGACTGCTGTGTCTCGTTCAGCCAGTATAGGACCACGTCTGGGAGAAATTTCGAGTCAATCGGTCCAAAGACCTGGAAGCTATTGAAAAAATCGGCCGAGGTTTTCATGAAAAATGGCAGATTTTCACTAAAATATTCACCAAAAATACAAATTTCACCCGAATCCAATGGGGACTGCTGTGTCTCGTTCAGCCAGTATAGGACCACGTCTGGGAGAAATTTCGAGTCAATGGGTCCAAAGACCTGGAAGCTATTGAAAAAATCGGCCGAGGTTTTCATGAATCCAATGGGGACTGCTGTGTCTCGTTCAGCCAGTATAGGACCACATCTGGGAGAAATTTCGAGTCAATGGGTCCAAAGACCTGGAAGCTATTGAAAAAATCGGCCGAGGTTTTCATGAAAAATGGAAGATTTTCACTAAAATATTCACCAAAAATACAAATTTCACCCGAATCCAATGCGGACTGCTGTGTCTCGTTCAGCCAGTATAGGACCACGTCTGGGAGAAATTTCGAGTCAATCGGTCCAAAGACCTGGAAGCTATTGAAAAAATAGGCCGAGGTTTTCATGAAAAATGGCCCCCTTTCAATAAAATATTCACCAAAAATACAAATTTCACCCGAATCCAATGCGGACTGCTGTGTCTCGTTCAGATAGTATAGGACCACGTCTGGGAGAAATTTCGAGTCAATGGGTCCAAAGACCTGGAAGCTATTGAAAAAATCGGCCGAGGTTTTCACTAAAAATGGCCCCCTTTCACTAAAATATTCACCAAAAATACAAATTTCACCCGAATCCAATGCGGACTGCTGTGTCTCGTTCAGATAGTATAGGACCACGTCTGGGAGAAATTTCGAGTCAATCGGTCCAAAGACCAGGAAGCTATTGAAAAAGTCGGCGGAGGTTTTCATTAAAAATGGCCCCCTTTCACTAAAATATTCACCAAAAATACAAATTTCACCCGAATCCAATGGGGACTGCTGTGTCTCGTTCAGCCAGTATAGGACCACGTCTGGGAGAAATTTCGAGTCAATCGGTCCAAAGACCTGGAAGCTATTGAAAAAATCGGCCGAGGTTTTCATTAAAAATGGCCCACTTTCACTAAAATATTCACCAAAAATACAAATTTCACCCGAATCCAATGCGGACTGCTGTGTCTCGTTCAGCCAGTATAGGACCACATCTGGGAGAAATTTCGATTCAATCGGTCCAAAGACCTGGAAGCTATTGAAAAAATCGGCCGAGGTTTTCATTAAAAATGGCCCCCTTTCACTAAAATATTCACCAAAAATACAAATTTCACCCGAATCCAATGCGGACTGCTCTGTCTTGTTCAGCCAGTATAGGACCAGGTCTGGGAGAAATTTCGAGTCAATCGGTCCAAAGACCTGGAAGCTATTGAAAAAATCGGCCGACGTTTTCATTAAAAATGGCCCCCTTTCACTAAAATATTCACCAAAAATACAAATTTCACCCGAATCCAATGGGGACTGCTGTGTCTCGTTCAGCCAGTATAGGACCACGTCTGGGAGAAATTTCGAGTCAATGGGTCCAAAGACCTGGAAGCTATTGAAAAAATCGGCCAAGGTTTTCATGAATCCAATGGGGACTGCTGTGTCTCGTTCAGCCAGTATAGGACCACATCTGGGAGAAATTTCGAGTCAATGGGTCCAAAGACCTGGAAGCTATTGAAAAAATCGGCCGAGGTTTTCATGAAAAATGGAAGATTTTCACTAAAATATTCACCAAAAATACAAATTTCACCCGAATCCAATGCGGACTGCTGTGTCTCGTTCAGCCAGTATAGGACCACGTCTGGGAGAAATTTCGAGTCAATCGGTCCAAAGACCTGGAAGCTATTGAAAAAATCGGCCGAGGTTTTCATTAAAAATGGCCCCCTTTCACTAAAATATTCACCAAAAATACAAATTTCACCCGAATCCAATGCGGACTGCTGTGTCTTGTTCAGCCAGTATAGGACCAGGTCTGGGAGAAATTTCGAGTCAATCGGTCCAAAGACCTGGAAGCTATTGAAAAAATCGGCCGACGTTTTCATTAAAAATGGCCCCCTTTCACTAAAATATTCACCAAAAATACAAATTTCACCAGAATCCAATGGGGACTGCTGTGTCTCGTTCAGCCAGTATAGGACCAAGTCTGGGAGAAATTTCGAGTCAATCGGTCCAAAGACCTGGAAGCTATTGAAAAAATCGGCCGAGGTTTTCATGAAAAATGGCCCCCTTTCACTAAAATATTCACCAAAAATACAAATTTCACCCGAATCCAATGCAGACTGCTGTGTCTCGTTCAGCCAGTATAGGACCACGTCTGGGAGAAATTTCGAGTCAATCGGTCCAAAGACCTGGAAGCTATTGAAAAAATCGGCCGAGGTTTTCATTAAAAATGGCCCACTTTCACTAAAATATTCACCAAAAATACAAATTTCACCCGAATCCAATGCGGACTGCTGTGTCTCGTTCAGCCAGTATAGGACCACATCTGGGAGAAATTTCGAGTCAATCGGTCCAAAGACCTGGAAGCTATTGAAAAAATCGGCCGAGGTTTTCATTAAAAATGGCCCCCTTTCACTAAAATATTCACCAAAAATACAAATTTCACCCGAATCCAATGCGGACTGCTGTGTCTCGTTCAGCCAGTATAGGACCACGTCTGAGAGAAATTTCGAGTCAATCGGTCCAAAGACCTGGAAGCTATTGAAAAAGTCGGCGGAGGTTTTCATTAAAAATGGCCCCCTTTCACTAAAATATTCACCAAAAATACAAATTTCACCCGAATCCAATGGGGACTGCTGTGTCTCGTTCAGCCAGTATAGGACCACGTCTGGGAGAAATTTCGAGTCAATCGGTCCAAAGACCTGGAAGCTATTGAAAAAATCGGCCGAGGTTTTCATTAAAAATGGCCCACTTTCACTAAAATATTCACCAAAAATACAAATTTCACCCGAATCCAATGCGGACTGCTGTGTCTCGTTCAGCCAGTATAGGACCACATCTGGGAGAAATTTCGATTCAATCGGTCCAAAGACCTGGAAGCTATTGAAAAAATCGGCCGAGGTTTTCATTAAAAATGGCCCCCTTTCACTAAAATATTCACCAAAAATACAAATTTCACCCGAATCCAATGCGGACTGCTGTGTCTTGTTCAGCCAGTATAGGACCAGGTCTGGGAGAAATTTCGAGTCAATCGGTCCAAAGACCTGGAAGCTATTGAAAAAATCGGCCGACGTTTTCATTAAAAATGGCCCCCTTTCACTAAAATATTCACCAAAAATACAAATTTCACCCGAATCCAATGGGGACTGCTGTGTCTCGTTCAGCCAGTATAGGACCACGTCTGGGAGAAATTTCGAGTCAATGGGTCCAAAGACCTGGAAGCTATTGAAAAAATCGGCCAAGGTTTTCATGAATCCAATGGGGACTGCTGTGTCTCGTTCAGCCAGTATAGGACCACATCTGGGAGAAATTTCGAGTCAATGGGTCCAAAGACCTGGAAGCTATTGAAAAAATCGGCCGAGGTTTTCATGAAAAATGGAAGATTTTCACTAAAATATTCACCAAAAATACAAATTTCACCCGAATCCAATGCGGACTGCTGTGTCTCGTTCAGCCAGTATAGGACCACGTCTGGGAGAAATTTCGAGTCAATCGGTCCAAAGACCTGGAAGCTATTGAAAAAATCGGCCGAGGTTTTCATTAAAAATGGCCCCCTTTCACTAAAATATTCACCAAAAATACAAATTTCACCCGAATCCAATGCGGACTGCTGTGTCTTGTTCAGCCAGTATAGGACCAGGTCTGGGAGAAATTTCGAGTCAATCGGTCCAAAGACCTGGAAGCTATTGAAAAAATCGGCCGACGTTTTCATTAAAAATGGCCCCCTTTCACTAAAATATTCACCAAAAATACAAATTTCACCAGAATCCAATGGGGACTGCTGTGTCTCGTTCAGCCAGTATAGGACCAAGTCTGGGAGAAATTTCGAGTCAATCGGTCCAAAGACCTGGAAGCTATTGAAAAAATCGGCCGAGGTTTTCATGAAAAATGGCCCCCTTTCACTAAAATATTCACCAAAAATACAAATTTCACCCGAATCCAATGCAGACTGCTGTGTCTCGTTCAGCCAGTATAGGACCACGTCTGGGAGAAATTTCGAGTCAATGGGTCCAAAGACCTGGAAGCTATTGAAAAAATCGGCCGAGGTTTTCATGAAAAATGGAAGATTTTCACTAAAATATTCACCAAAAATACAAATTTCACCCGAATCCAATGCGGACTGCTGTGTCTCGTTCAGCCAGTATAGGACCACGTCTGGGAGAAATTTCGAGTCAATGGGTCCAAAGACCTGGAAGCTATTGAAAAAATCGGCCGAGGTTTTCACTAAAATTGGCCCCCTTTCACTAAAATATTCACCAAAAATACAAATTTCACCCGAATCCAATGCGGACTGCTGTGTCTCGTTCAGATAGTATAGGACCACGTCTGGGAGAAATTTCGAGTCAATCGGTCCAAAGACCTGGAAGCTATTGAAAAAATCGGCGGAGGTTTTCATTAAAAATGGCCCCCTTTCACTAAAATATTCACCAAAAATACAAATATCACCCGAATCCAATGGGGACTGCTGTGTCTCGCTCAGCCAGTATAGGACCACGTCTGGGAGAAATTTCGAGTCAATGGGTCCAAAGACCTGGAAGCTATTGAAAAAATCGGCCGAGGTTTTCATGAAAAATGGAAGATTTTCACTAAAATATTCACCAAAAATACAAATTTCACCCGAATCCAATGCGGACTGCTGTGTCTCGTTCAGCCAGTATAGGACCACGTCTGGGAGAAATTTCGAGTCAATCGGTCCAAAGACCTGGAAGCTATTGAAAAAATCGGCCGAGGTTTTCATTAAAAATGGCCCCCTTTCACTAAAATATTCACCAAAAATACAAATTTCACCCGAATCCAATGCGGACTGCTGTGTCTTGTTCAGCCAGTATAGGACCAGGTCTGGGAGAAATTTCGAGTCAATCGGTCCAAAGACCTGGAAGCTATTGAAAAAATCGGCCGACGTTTTCATTAAAAATGGCCCCCTTTCACTAAAATATTCACCAAAAATACAAATTTCACCAGAATCCAATGGGGACTGCTGTGTCTCGTTCAGCCAGTATAGGACCAAGTCTGGGAGAAATTTCGAGTCAATCGGTCCAAAGACCTGGAAGCTATTGAAAAAATCGGCCGAGGTTTTCATGAAAAATGGCCCCCTTTCACTAAAATATTCACCAAAAATACAAATTTCACCCGAATCCAATGCAGACTGCTGTGTCTCGTTCAGCCAGTATAGGACCACGTCTGGGAGAAATTTCGAGTCAATGGGTCCAAAGACCTGGAAGCTATTGAAAAAATCGGCCGAGGTTTTCATGAAAAATGGAAGATTTTCACTAAAATATTCACCAAAAATACAAATTTCACCCGAATCCAATGCGGACTGCTGTGTCTCGTTCAGCCAGTATAGGACCACGTCTGGGAGAAATTTCGAGTCAATCGGTCCAAAGACCTGGAAGCTATTGAAAAAATCGGCCGAGGTTTTCACTAAAATTGGCCCCCTTTCACTAAAATATTCACCAAAAATACAAATTTCACCCGAATCCAATGCGGACTGCTGTGTCTCGTTCAGATAGTATAGGACCACGTCTGGGAGAAATTTCGAGTCAATCGGTCCAAAGACCTGGAAGCTATTGAAAAAATCGGCGGATGTTTTCATTAAAAATGGCCCCCTTTCACTAAAATATTCACCAAAAATACAAATTTCACCCGAATCCAATGGGGACTGCTGTGTCTCGTTCAGCCAGTATAGGACCACGTCTGGGAGAAATTTCGAGTCAATGGGTCCAAAGACCTGGAAGCTATTGAAAAAATCGGCCGAGGTTTTCATGAAAAATGGAAGATTTTCACTAAAATATTCACCAAAAATACAAATTTCACCCGAATCCAATGCGGACTGCTGTGTCTCGTTCAGCCAGTATAGGACCACGTCTGGGAGAAATTTCGAGTCAATCGGTCCAAAGACCTGGAAGCTATTGAAAAAATCGGCCGAGGTTTTCATTAAAAATGGCCCCCTTTCACTAAAATATTCACCAAAAATACAAATTTCACCCGAATCCAATGCGGACTGCTGTGTCTTGTTCAGCCAGTATAGGACCAGGTCTGGGAGAAATTTCGAGTCAATGGGTCCAAAGACCTGGAAGCTATTGAAAAAATCGGCCGACGTTTTCATTAAAAATGGCCCCCTTTCACTAAAATATTCACCAAAAATACAAATTTCACCAGAATCCAATGGGGACTGCTGTGTCTCGTTCAGCCAGTATAGGACCAAGTCTGGGAGAAATTTCGAGTCAATCGGTCCAAAGACCTGGAAGCTATTGAAAAAATCGGCCGAGGTTTTCATGAAAAATGGCCCCCTTTCACTAAAATATTCACCAAAAATACAAATTTCACCCGAATCCAATGCAGACTGCTGTGTCTCGTTCAGCCAGTATAGGACCACGTCTGGGAGAAATTTCGAGTCAATGGGTCCAAAGACCTGGAAGCTATTGAAAAAATCGGCCGAGGTTTTCATGAAAAATGGAAGATTTTCACTAAAATATTCACCAAAAATACAAATTTCACCCGAATCCAATGCGGACTGCTGTGTCTCTTTCAGCCAGTATATGACCACGTCTGGGAGAAATTTCGAGTCAATCGGTCGAAAGACCTGGAAGCTATTGAAAAAATCGGCGGAGGTTTTCATGAAAAATGGCCCCCTTTCACTAAAATATTCACCAAAAATACAAATTTCACCCGAATCCAATGCGGACTGCTGTGTCTCGTTCAGATAGTATAGGACCACGTCTGGGAGAAATTTCGAGTCAATCGGTCCAAAGACCTGGAAGCTATTGAAAAAATCGGCCGAGGTTTTCATGAAAAATGGCAGATTTTCACTAAAATATTCACCAAAAATACAAATTTCACCCGAATCCAATGGGGACTGCTGTGTCTCGTTCAGCCAGTATAGGACCACGTCTGGGAGAAATTTCGAGTCAATGGGTCCAAAGACCTGGAAGCTATTGAAAAAATCGGCCGAGGTTTTCATGAATCCAATGGGGACTGCTGTGTCTCGTTCAGCCAGTATAGGACCACATCTGGGAGAAATTTCGAGTCAATGGGTCCAAAGACCTGGAAGCTATTGAAAAAATCGGCCGAGGTTTTCATGAAAAATGGAAGATTTTCACTAAAATATTCACCAAAAATACAAATTTCACCCGAATCCAATGCGGACTGCTGTGTCTCGTTCAGCCAGTATAGGACCACGTCTGGGAGAAATTTCGAGTCAATCGGTCCAAAGACCTGGAAGCTATTGAAAAAATAGGCCGAGGTTTTCATGAAAAATGGCCCCCTTTCACTAAAATATTCACCAAAAATACAAATTTCACCCGAATCCAATGCGGACTGCTGTGTCTCGTTCAGATAGTATAGGACCACGTCTGGGAGAAATTTCGAGTCAATGGGTCCAAAGACCTGGAAGCTATTGAAAAAATCGGCCGAGGTTTTCACTAAAAATGGCCCCCTTTCACTAAAATATTCACCAAAAATACAAATTTCACCCGAATCCAATGCGGACTGCTGTGTCTCGTTCAGATAGTATAGGACCACGTCTGGGAGAAATTTCGAGTCAATCGGTCCAAAGACCTGGAAGCTATTGAAAAAGTCGGCGGAGGTTTTCATTAAAAATGGCCCCCTTTCACTAAAATATTCACCAAAAATACAAATTTCACCCGAATCCAATGGGGACTGCTGTGTCTCGTTCAGCCAGTATAGGACCACGTCTGGGAGAAATTTCGAGTCAATCGGTCCAAAGACCTGGAAGCTATTGAAAAAATCGGCCGAGGTTTTCATTAAAAATGGCCCACTTTCACTAAAATATTCACCAAAAATACAAATTTCACCCGAATCCAATGCGGACTGCTGTGTCTCGTTCAGCCAGTATAGGACCACATCTGGGAGAAATTTCGAGTCAATCGGTCCAAAGACCTGGAAGCTATTGAAAAAATCGGCCGAGGTTTTCATTAAAAATGGCCCCCTTTCACTAAAATATTCACCAAAAATACAAATTTCACCCGAATCCAATGCGGACTGCTGTGTCTCGTTCAGCCAGTATAGGACCACGTCTGAGAGAAATTTCGAGTCAATCGGTCCAAAGACCTGGAAGCTATTGAAAAAAACTGCTGAGGTTTTCATTAAAAATGGCCCCCTTTCACTAAAATATTCACCAAAAATACAAATTTCACCCGAATCCAATGGGGACTGCTGTGTCTCGTTCAGCCAGTATAGGACCACGTCTGGGAGAAATTTCGAGTCAATGGGTCCAAAGACCTGGAAGCTATTGAAAAAATCGGCCGAGGTTTTCATGAATCCAATGGGGACTGCTGTGTCTCGTTCAGCCAGTATAGGACCACATCTGGGAGAAATTTCGAGTCAATGGGTCCAAAGACCTGGAAGCTATTGAAAAAATCGGCCGAGGTTTTCATGAAAAATGGAAGATTTTCACTAAAATATTCACCAAAAATACAAATTTCACCCGAATCCAATGCGGACTGCTGTGTCTCTTTCAGCCAGTATAGGACCACGTCTGGGAGAAATTTCGAGTCAATCGGTCGAAAGACCTGGAAGCTATTGAAAAAATCGGCCGAGGTTTTCATGAAAAATGGCCCCCTTTCACTAAAATATTCACCAAAAATACAAATTTCACCCGAATCCAATGCGGACTGCTGTGTCTCGTTCAGATAGTATAGGACCACGTCTGGGAGAAATTTCGAGTCAATCGGTCCAAAGACCTGGAAGCTATTGAAAAAATCGGCCGAGGTTTTCATGAAAAATGGCAGATTTTCACTAAAATATTCACCAAAAATACAAATTTCACCCGAATCCAATGGGGACTGCTGTGTCTCGTTCAGCCAGTATAGGACCACGTCTGGGAGAAATTTCGAGTCAATGGGTCCAAAGACCTGGAAGCTATTGAAAAAATCGGCCGAGGTTTTCATGAATCCAATGGGGACTGCTGTGTCTCGTTCAGCCAGTATAGGACCACATCTGGGAGAAATTTCGAGTCAATGGGTCCAAAGACCTGGAAGCTATTGAAAAAATCGGCCGAGGTTTTCATGAAAAATGGAAGATTTTCACTAAAATATTCACCAAAAATACAAATTTCACCCGAATCCAATGCGGACTGCTGTGTCTCGTTCAGCCAGTATAGGACCACGTCTGGGAGAAATTTCGAGTCAATCGGTCCAAAGACCTGGAAGCTATTGAAAAAATAGGCCGAGGTTTTCATGAAAAATGGCCCCCTTTCACTAAAATATTCACCAAAAATACAAATTTCACCCGAATCCAATGCGGACTGCTGTGTCTCGTTCAGATAGTATAGGACCACGTCTGGGAGAAATTTCGAGTCAATGGGTCCAAAGACCTGGAAGCTATTGAAAAAATCGGCCGAGGTTTTCACTAAAAATGGCCCCCTTTCACTAAAATATTCACCAAAAATACAAATTTCACCCGAATCCAATGCGGACTGCTGTGTCTCGTTCAGATAGTATAGGACCACGTCTGGGAGAAATTTCGAGTCAATCGGTCCAAAGACCTGGAAGCTATTGAAAAAGTCGGCGGAGGTTTTCATTAAAAATGGCCCCCTTTCACTAAAATATTCACCAAAAATACAAATTTCACCCGAATCCAATGGGGACTGCTGTGTCTCGTTCAGCCAGTATAGGACCACGTCTGGGAGAAATTTCGAGTCAATCGGTCCAAAGACCTGGAAGCTATTGAAAAAATCGGCCGAGGTTTTCATTAAAAATGGCCCACTTTCACTAAAATATTCACCAAAAATACAAATTTCACCCGAATCCAATGCGGACTGCTGTGTCTCGTTCAGCCAGTATAGGACCACGTCTGGGAGAAATTTCGAGTCAATGGGTCCAAAGACCTGGAAGCTATTGAAAAAATCGGCCGAGGTTTTCATGAATCCAATGGGGACTGCTGTGTCTCGTTCAGCCAGTATAGGACCACATCTGGGAGAAATTTCGAGTCAATGGGTCCAAAGACCTGGAAGCTATTGAAAAAATCGGCCGAGGTTTTCATGAAAAATGGAAGATTTTCACTAAAATATTCACCAAAAATACAAATTTCACCCGAATCCAATGCGGACTGCTGTGTCTCTTTCAGCCAGTATAGGACCACGTCTGGGAGAAATTTCGAGTCAATCGGTCGAAAGACCTGGAAGCTATTGAAAAAATCGGCCGAGGTTTTCATGAAAAATGGCCCCCTTTCACTAAAATATTCACCAAAAATACAAATTTCACCCGAATCCAATGCGGACTGCTGTGTCTCGTTCAGATAGTATAGGACCACGTCTGGGAGAAATTTCGAGTCAATCGGTCCAAAGACCTGGAAGCTATTGAAAAAATCGGCCGAGGTTTTCATGAAAAATGGCAGATTTTCACTAAAATATTCACCAAAAATACAAATTTCACCCGAATCCAATGGGGACTGCTGTGTCTCGTTCAGCCAGTATAGGACCACGTCTGGGAGAAATTTCGAGTCAATGGGTCCAAAGACCTGGAAGCTATTGAAAAAATCGGCCGAGGTTTTCATGAATCCAATGGGGACTGCTGTGTCTCGTTCAGCCAGTATAGGACCACATCTGGGAGAAATTTCGAGTCAATGGGTCCAAAGACCTGGAAGCTATTGAAAAAATCGGCCGAGGTTTTCATGAAAAATGGAAGATTTTCACTAAAATATTCACCAAAAATACAAATTTCACCCGAATCCAATGCGGACTGCTGTGTCTCGTTCAGCCAGTATAGGACCACGTCTGGGAGAAATTTCGAGTCAATCGGTCCAAAGACCTGGAAGCTATTGAAAAAATAGGCCGAGGTTTTCATGAAAAATGGCCCCCTTTCACTAAAATATTCACCAAAAATACAAATTTCACCCGAATCCAATGCGGACTGCTGTGTCTCGTTCAGATAGTATAGGACCACGTCTGGGAGAAATTTCGAGTCAATGGGTCCAAAGACCTGGAAGCTATTGAAAAAATCGGCCGAGGTTTTCACTAAAAATGGCCCCCTTTCACTAAAATATTCACCAAAAATACAAATTTCACCCGAATCCAATGCGGACTGCTGTGTCTCGTTCAGATAGTATAGGACCACGTCTGGGAGAAATTTCGAGTCAATCGGTCCAAAGACCTGGAAGCTATTGAAAAAGTCGGCGGAGGTTTTCATTAAAAATGGCCCCCTTTCACTAAAATATTCACCAAAAATACAAATTTCACCCGAATCCAATGGGGACTGCTGTGTCTCGTTCAGCCAGTATAGGACCACGTCTGGGAGAAATTTCGAGTCAATCGGTCCAAAGACCTGGAAGCTATTGAAAAAATCGGCCGAGGTTTTCATTAAAA
This sequence comes from Pagrus pagrus, assembly GCF_965226575.1. Classification (NCBI taxonomy): domain Eukaryota; kingdom Metazoa; phylum Chordata; class Actinopteri; order Spariformes; family Sparidae; genus Pagrus; species Pagrus pagrus. The sequence continues at coordinate 63,808 of NW_028175392.1, read as the reverse complement.
ATGGCCCACTTTCACTAAAATATTCACCAAAAATACAAATTTCACCCGAATCCAATGCGGACTGCTGTGTCTCGTTCAGCCAGTATAGGACCACGTCTGGGAGAAATTTCGAGTCAATGGGTCCAAAGACCTGGAAGCTATTGAAAAAATCGGCCGAGGTTTTCACTAAAAATGGCCCCCTTTCACTAAAATATTCACCAAAAATACAAATTTCACCCGAATCCAATGCGGACTGCTGTGTCTTGTTCAGCCAGTATAGGACCAGGTCTGGGAGAAATTTCGAGTCAATTGGTCCAAAGACCTGGAAGCTATTGAAAAAATCGGCCGACGTTTTCATTAAAAATGGCCCCCTTTCACTAAAATATTCACCAAAAATACAAATTTCACCCGAATCCAATGGGGACTGCTGTGTCTCGTTCAGCCAGTATAGGACCACGTCTGGGAGAAATTTCGAGTCAATGGGTCCAAAGACCTGGAAGCTATTGAAAAAATCGGCCAAGGTTTTCATGAATCCAATGGGGACTGCTGTGTCTCGTTCAGCCAGTATAGGACCACATCTGGGAGAAATTTCGAGTCAATGGGTCCAAAGACCTGGAAGCTATTGAAAAAATCGGCCGAGGTTTTCATGAAAAATGGAAGATTTTCACTAAAATATTCACCAAAAATACAAATTTCACCCGAATCCAATGCGGACTGCTGTGTCTCGTTCAGCCAGTATAGGACCACGTCTGGGAGAAATTTCGAGTCAATGGGTCCAAAGACCTGGAAGCTATTGAAAAAATCGGCCGAGGTTTTCACTAAAATTGGCCCCCTTTCACTAAAATATTCACCAAAAATACAAATTTCACCCGAATCCAATGCGGACTGCTGTGTCTCGTTCAGATAGTAGAGGACCACGTCTGGGAGAAATTTCGAGTCAATCGGTCCAAAGACCTGGAAGCTATTGAAAAAATCGGCGGAGGTTTTCATTAAAAATGGCCCCCTTTCACTAAAATATTCACCAAAAATACAAATTTCACCCGAATCCAATGGGGACTGCTGTGTCTCGTTCAGCCAGTATAGGACCACGTCTGGGAGAAATTTCGAGTCAATGGGTCCAAAGACCTGGAAGCTATTGAAAAAATCGGCCGAGGTTTTCATGAAAAATGGAAGATTTTCACTAAAATATTCACCAAAAATACAAATTTCACCCGAATCCAATGCGGACTGCTGTGTCTCGTTCAGCCAGTATAGGACCACGTCTGGGAGAAATTTCGAGTCAATCGGTCCAAAGACCTGGAAGCTATTGAAAAAATCGGCCGAGGTTTTCATTAAAAATGGCCCCCTTTCACTAAAATATTCACCAAAAATACAAATTTCACCCGAATCCAATGCGGACTGCTGTGTCTTGTTCAGCCAGTATAGGACCAGGTCTGGGAGAAATTTCGAGTCAATCGGTCCAAAGACCTGGAAGCTATTGAAAAAATCGGCCGACGTTTTCATTAAAAATGGCCCCCTTTCACTAAAATATTCACCAAAAATACAAATTTCACCAGAATCCAATGGGGACTGCTGTGTCTCGTTCAGCCAGTATAGGACCAGGTCTGGGAGAAATTTCGAGTCAATCGGTCCAAAGACCTGGAAGCTATTGAAAAAATCGGCCGACGTTTTCATTAAAAATGGCCCCCTTTCACTAAAATATTCACCAAAAATACAAATTTCACCAGAATCCAATGGGGACTGCTGTGTCTCGTTCAGCCAGTATAGGACCAAGTCTGGGAGAAATTTCGAGTCAATGGGTCCAAAGACCTGGAAGCTATTGAAAAAATCGGCCGAGGTTTTCATGAAAAATGGAAGATTTTCACTAAAATATTCACCAAAAATACAAATTTCACCCGAATCCAATGCGGACTGCTGTGTCTCGTTCAGCCAGTATAGGACCACGTCTGGGAGAAATTTCGAGTCAATCGGTCCAAAGACCTGGAAGCTATTGAAAAAATCGGCCGAGGTTTTCATTAAAAATGGCCCCCTTTCACTAAAATATTCACCAAAAATACAAATTTCACCTGAATCCAATGCGGACTGCTGTGTCTTGTTCAGCCAGTATAGGACCAGGTCTGGGAGAAATTTCGAGTCAATCGGTCCAAAGACCTGGAAGCTATTGAAAAAATCGGCCGACGTTTTCATTAAAAATGGCCCCCTTTCACTAAAATATTCACCAAAAATACAAATTTCACCAGAATCCAATGGGGACTGCTGTGTCTCGTTCAGCCAGTATAGGACCAAGTCTGGGAGAAATTTCGAGTCAATCGGTCCAAAGACCTGGAAGCTATTGAAAAAATCGGCCGAGGTTTTCATGAAAAATGGCCCCCTTTCACTAAAATATTCACCAAAAATACAAATTTCACCCGAATCCAATGCAGACTGCTGTGTCTCGTTCAGCCAGTATAGGACCACGTCTGGGAGAAATTTCAAGTCAATGGGTCCAAAGACCTGGAAGCTATTGAAAAAATCGGCCGAGGTTTTCATGAAAAATGGAAGATTTTCACTAAAATATTCACCAAAAATACAAATTTCACCCGAATCCAATGCGGACTGCTGTGTCTCGTTCAGCCAGTATAGGACCACGTCTGGGAGAAATTTCGAGTCAATCGGTCCAAAGACCTGGAAGCTATTGAAAAAAACTGCTGAGGTTTTCATTAAAAATGGCCCCCTTTCACTAAAATATTCACCAAAAATACAAATTTCACCCGAATCCAATGGGGACTGCTGTGTCTCGTTCAGCCAGTATAGGACCACGTCTGGGAGAAATTTCGAGTCAATGGGTCCAAAGACCTGGAAGCTATTGAAAAAATCGGCCGAGGTTTTCATGAATCCAATGGGGACTGCTGTGTCTGGTTCAGCCAGTATAGGACCACATCTGGGAGAAATTTCGAGTCAATGGGTCCAAAGACCTGGAAGCTATTGAAAAAATCGGCCGAGGTTTTCATGAAAAATGGAAGATTTTCACTAAAATATTCACCAAAAATACAAATTTCACCCGAATCCAATGCGGACTGCTGTGTCTCTTTCAGCCAGTATAGGACCACGTCTGGGAGAAATTTCGAGTCAATCGGTCGAAAGACCTGGAAGCTATTGAAAAAATCGGCCGAGGTTTTCATGAAAAATGGCCCCCTTTCACTAAAATATTCACCAAAAATACAAATTTCACCCGAATCCAATGCGGACTGCTGTGTCTCGTTCAGATAGTATAGGACCACGTCTGGGAGAAATTTCGAGTCAATCGGTCCAAAGACCTGGAAGCTATTGAAAAAATCGGCCGAGGTTTTCATGAAAAATGGCAGATTTTCACTAAAATATTCACCAAAAATACAAATTTCACCCGAATCCAATGGGGACTGCTGTGTCTCGTTCAGCCAGTATAGGACCACGTCTGGGAGAAATTTCGAGTCAATGGGTCCAAAGACCTGGAAGCTATTGAAAAAATCGGCCGAGGTTTTCATGAATCCAATGGGGACTGCTGTGTCTCGTTCAGCCAGTATAGGACCACATCTGGGAGAAATTTCGAGTCAATGGGTCCAAAGACCTGGAAGCTATTGAAAAAATCGGCCGAGGTTTTCATGAAAAATGGAAGATTTTCACTAAAATATTCACCAAAAATAAAAATTTCACCCGAATCCAATGCGGACTGCTGTGTCTCGTTCAGCCAGTATAGGACCACGTCTGGGAGAAATTTCGAGTCAATCGGTCCAAAGACCTGGAAGCTATTGAAAAAATCGGCCGAGGTTTTCATGAAAAATGGCCCCCTTTCACTAAAATATTCACCAAAAATACAAATTTCACCCGAATCCAATGCGGACTGCTGTGTCTCGTTCAGATAGTATAGGACCACGTCTGGGAGAAATTTCGAGTCAATGGGTCCAAAGACCTGGAAGCTATTGAAAAAATCGGCCGAGGTTTTCACTAAAAATGGCCCCCTTTCACTAAAATATTCACCAAAAATACAAATTTCACCCGAATCCAATGCGGACTGCTGTGTCTCGTTCAGCCAGTATAGGACCACGTCTGGGAGAAATTTCGAGTCAATCGGTCCAAAGACCTGGAAGCTATTGAAAAAATCGGCCGAGGTTTTCATTAAAAATGGCCCCCTTTCACTAAAATATTCACCAAAAATACAAATTTCACCCGAATCCAATGCGGACTGCTGTGTCTTGTTCAGCCAGTATAGGACCAGGTCTGGGAGAAATTTCGAGTCAATCGGTCCAAAGACCTGGAAGCTATTGAAAAAATCGGCCGACGTTTTCATTAAAAATGGCCCCCTTTCACTAAAATATTCACCAAAAATACAAATTTCACCAGAATCCAATGGGGACTGCTGTGTCTCGTTCAGCCAGTATAGGACCAAGTCTGGGAGAAATTTCGAGTCAATCGGTCCAAAGACCTGGAAGCTATTGACAAAATCGGCCGAGGTTTTCATGAAAAATGGCCCCCTTTCACTAAAATATTCACCAAAAATACAATTTCACCCGAATCCAATGCAGACTGCTGTGTCTCGTTCAGCCAGTATAGGACCACGTCTGGGAGAAATTTCGAGTCAATGGGTCCAAAGACCTGGAAGCTATTGAAAAAATCGGCCGAGGTTTTCATGAATCCAATGGGGACTGCTGTGTCTCGTTCAGCCAGTATAGGACCACATCTGGGAGAAATTTCGAGTCAATGGGTCCAAAGACCTGGAAGCTATTGAAAAAATCGGCCGAGGTTTTCATGAAAAATGGAAGATTTTCACTAAAATATTCACCAAAAATAAAAATTTCACCCGAATCCAATGCGGACTGCTGTGTCTCGTTCAGCCAGTATAGGACCACGTCTGGGAGAAATTTCGAGTCAATCGGTCCAAAGACCTGGAAGCTATTGAAAAAATCGGCCGAGGTTTTCATGAAAAATGGCCCCCTTTCACTAAAATATTCACCAAAAATACAAATTTCACCCGAATCCAATGCGGACTGCTGTGTCTCGTTCAGATAGTATAGGACCACGTCTGGGAGAAATTTCGAGTCAATGGGTCCAAAGACCTGGAAGCTATTGAAAAAATCGGCCGAGGTTTTCACTAAAAATGGCCCCCTTTCACTAAAATATTCACCAAAAATACAAATTTCACCCGAATCCAATGCGGACTGCTGTGTCTCGTTCAGCCAGTATAGGACCACGTCTGGGAGAAATTTCGAGTCAATCGGTCCAAAGACCTGGAAGCTATTGAAAAAATCGGCCGAGGTTTTCATTAAAAATGGCCCCCTTTCACTAAAATATTCACCAAAAATACAAATTTCACCCGAATCCAATGCGGACTGCTGTGTCTTGTTCAGCCAGTATAGGACCAGGTCTGGGAGAAATTTCGAGTCAATCGGTCCAAAGACCTGGAAGCTATTGAAAAAATCGGCCGACGTTTTCATTAAAAATGGCCCCCTTTCACTAAAATATTCACCAAAAATACAAATTTCACCAGAATCCAATGGGGACTGCTGTGTCTCGTTCAGCCAGTATAGGACCAAGTCTGGGAGAAATTTCGAGTCAATCGGTCCAAAGACCTGGAAGCTATTGACAAAATCGGCCGAGGTTTTCATGAAAAATGGCCCCCTTTCACTAAAATATTCACCAAAAATACAATTTCACCCGAATCCAATGCAGACTGCTGTGTCTCGTTCAGCCAGTATAGGACCACGTCTGGGAGAAATTTCGAGTCAATGGGTCCAAAGACCTGGAAGCTATTGAAAAAATCGGCCGAGGTTTTCATGAAAAATGGAAGATTTTCACTAAAATATTCACCAAAAATACAAATTTCACCCGAATCCAATGGGGACTGCTGTGTCTCTTTCAGCCAGTATAGGACCACGTCTGGGAGAAATTTCGAGTCAATCGGTCCAAAGACCTGGAAGCTATTGAAAAAATCGGCCGAGGTTTTCATTAAAAATGGCCCACTTTCACTAAAATATTCACCAAAAATACAAATTTCACCCGAATCCAATGCGGACTGCTGTGTCTCGTTCAGCCAGTATAGGACCACGTCTGGGAGAAATTTCGAGTCAATGGGTCCAAAGACCTGGAAGCTATTGAAAAAATCGGCCGAGGTTTTCACTAAAAATGGCCCCCTTTCACTAAAATATTCACCAAAAATACAAATTTCACCCGAATCCAATGCGGACTGCTGTGTCTTGTTCAGCCAGTATAGGACCAGGTCTGGGAGAAATTTCGAGTCAATCGGTCCAAAGACCTGGAAGCTATTGAAAAAATCGGCCGAGGTTTTCATGAAAAATGGCCCCCTTTCACTAAAATATTCACCAAAAATACAAATTTCACCCGAATCCAATGGGGACTGCTGTGTCTCGTTCAGCCAGTATAGGACCACGTCTGGGAGAAATTTCGAGTCAATGGGTCCAAAGACCTGGAAGCTATTGAAAAAATCGGCCGAGGTTTTCATGAAAAATGGAAGATTTTCACTAAAATATTCACCAAAAATACAAATTTCACCCGAATCCAATGCGGACTGCTGTGTCTCGTTCAGCCAGTATAGGACCACGTCTGGGAGAAATTTCGAGTCAATCGGTCCAAAGACCTGGAAGCTATTGAAAAAAACTGCTGAGGTTTTCATTAAAAATGGCCCCCTTTCACTAAAATATTCACCAAAAATACAAATTTCACCCGAATCCAATGGGGACTGCTGTGTCTCGTTCAGCCAGTATAGGACCACGTCTGGGAGAAATTTCGAGTCAATGGGTCCAAAGACCTGGAAGCTATTGAAAAAATCGGCCGAGGTTTTCATGAATCCAATGGGGACTGCTGTGTCTCGTTCAGCCAGTATAGGACCACATCTGGGAGAAATTTCGAGTCAATGGGTCCAAAGACCTGGAAGCTATTGAAAAAATCGGCCGAGGTTTTCATGAAAAATGGAAGATTTTCACTAAAATATTCACCAAAAATACAAATTTCACCCGAATCCAATGCGGACTGCTGTGTCTCTTTCAGCCAGTATAGGACCACGTCTGGGAGAAATTTCGAGTCAATCGGTCGAAAGACCTGGAAGCTATTGAAAAAATCGGCCGAGGTTTTCATGAAAAATGGCCCCCTTTCACTAAAATATTCACCAAAAATACAAATTTCACCCGAATCCAATGCGGACTGCTGTGTCTCGTTCAGATAGTATAGGACCACGTCTGGGAGAAATTTCGAGTCAATGGGTCCAAAGACCTGGAAGCTATTGAAAAAATCGGCCGAGGTTTTCATGAAAAATGGCAGATTTTCACTAAAATATTCACCAAAAATACAAATTTCACCCGAATCCAATGGGGACTGCTGTGTCTCGTTCAGCCAGTATAGGACCACGTCTGGGAGAAATTTCGAGTCAATGGGTCCAAAGACCTGGAAGCTATTGAAAAAATCGGCCGAGGTTTTCATGAATCCAATGGGGACTGCTGTGTCTCGTTCAGCCAGTATAGGACCACATCTGGGAGAAATTTCGAGTCAATGGGTCCAAAGACCTGGAAGCTATTGAAAAAATCGGCCGAGGTTTTCATGAAAAATGGAAGATTTTCACTAAAATATTCACCAAAAATAAAAATTTCACCCGAATCCAATGCGGACTGCTGTGTCTCGTTCAGCCAGTATAGGACCACGTCTGGGAGAAATTTCGAGTCAATCGGTCCAAAGACCTGGAAGCTATTGAAAAAATCGGCCGAGGTTTTCATGAAAAATGGCCCCCTTTCACTAAAATATTCACCAAAAATACAAATTTCACCCGAATCCAATGCGGACTGCTGTGTCTCGTTCAGATAGTATAGGACCACGTCTGGGAGAAATTTCGAGTCAATGGGTCCAAAGACCTGGAAGCTATTGAAAAAATCGGCCGAGGTTTTCACTAAAAATGGCCCCCTTTCACTAAAATATTCACCAAAAATACAAATTTCACCCGAATCCAATGCGGACTGCTGTGTCTCGTTCAGCCAGTATAGGACCACGTCTGGGAGAAATTTCGAGTCAATCGGTCCAAAGACCTGGAAGCTATTGAAAAAATCGGCCGAGGTTTTCATTAAAAATGGCCCCCTTTCACTAAAATATTCACCAAAAATACAAATTTCACCCGAATCCAATGCGGACTGCTGTGTCTTGTTCAGCCAGTATAGGACCAGGTCTGGGAGAAATTTCGAGTCAATCGGTCCAAAGACCTGGAAGCTATTGAAAAAATCGGCCGACGTTTTCATTAAAAATGGCCCCCTTTCACTAAAATATTCACCAAAAATACAAATTTCACCAGAATCCAATGGGGACTGCTGTGTCTCGTTCAGCCAGTATAGGACCAAGTCTGGGAGAAATTTCGAGTCAATCGGTCCAAAGACCTGGAAGCTATTGACAAAATCGGCCGAGGTTTTCATGAAAAATGGCCCCCTTTCACTAAAATATTCACCAAAAATACAAATTTCACCCGAATCCAATGCAGACTGCTGTGTCTCGTTCAGCCAGTATAGGACCACGTCTGGGAGAAATTTCGAGTCAATGGGTCCAAAGACCTGGAAGCTATTGAAAAAATCGGCCGAGGTTTTCATGAAAAATGGAAGATTTTCACTAAAATATTCACCAAAAATACAAATTTCACCCGAATCCAATGGGGACTGCTGTGTCTCGTTCAGCCAGTATAGGACCACGTCTGGGAGAAATTTCGAGTCAATCGGTCCAAAGACCTGGAAGCTATTGAAAAAAACTGCTGAGGTTTTCATTAAAAATGGCCCCCTTTCACTAAAATATTCACCAAAAATACAAATTTCACCCGAATCCAATGGGGACTGCTGTGTCTCGTTCAGCCAGTATAGGACCACGTCTGGGAGAAATTTCGAGTCAATGGGTCCAAAGACCTGGAAGCTATTGAAAAAATCGGCCGAGGTTTTCATGAATCCAATGGGGACTGCTGTGTCTCGTTCAGCCAGTATAGGACCACATCTGGGAGAAATTTCGAGTCAATGGGTCCAAAGACCTGGAAGCTATTGAAAAAATCGGCCGAGGTTTTCATTAAAAATGGCCCCCTTTCACTAAAATATTCACCAAAAATACAAATTTCACCCGAATCCAATGCGGACTGCTGTGTCTCGTTCAGCCAGTATAGGACCAAGTCTGGGAGAAATTTCGAGTCAATCGGTCCAAAGACCTGGAAGCTATTGAAAAAATCGCCCGAGGTTTTCATGAAAAATGGCCCCCTTTCACTAAAATATTCACCAAAAATACAAATTTCACCCGAATCCAATGCAGACTGCTGTGTCTCGTTCAGCCAGTATAGGACCACGTCTGGGAGAAATTTCGAGTCAATGGGTCCAAAGACCTGGAAGCTATTGAAAAAATCGGCCGAGGTTTTCACTAAAAATGGCCCCCTTTCACTAAAATATTCACCAAAAATACAAATTTCACCCGAATCCAATGGGGACTGCTGTGTCTCGTTCAGATAGTATAGGACCACGTCTGGGAGAAATTTCGAGTCAATCGGTCCAAAGACCTGGAAGCTATTGAAAAAATCGGCCGAGGTTTTCATGAAAAATGGAAGATTTTCACTAAAATATTCACCAAAAATACAAATTTCACCCGAATCCAATGCGGACTGCTGTGTCTAGTTCAGCCAGTATAGGACCACGTCTGGGAGAAATTTCGAGTCAATGGGTCCAAAGACCTGGAAGCTATTGAAAAAATCGGCCGAGGTTTTCATGAATCCAATGGGGACTGCTGTGTCTCGTTCAGCCAGTATAGGACCACATCTGGGAGAAATTTCGAGTCAATGGGTCCAAAGACCTGGAAGCTATTGAAAAAATCGGCCGAGGTTTTCATGAAAAATGGAAGATTTTCACTAAAATATTCACCAAAAATACAAATTTCACCCGAATCCAATGCGGACTGCTGTGTCTCGTTCAGCCAGTATAGGACCACGTCTGGGAGACATTTCGAGTCAATGGGTCCAAAGACCTGGAAGCTATTGAAAAAATCGGCCGAGGTTTTCATGAATCCAATGGGGACTGCTGTGTCTCGTTCAGCCAGTATAGGACCACATCTGGGAGAAATTTCGAGTCAATGGGTCCAAAGACCTGGAAGCTATTGAAAAAATCGGCCGAGGTTTTCATGAATCCAATGGGGACTGCTGTGTCTCGTTCAGCCAGTATAGGACCACATCTGGGAGAAATTTCGAGTCAATGGGTCCAAAGACCTGGAAGCTATTGAAAAAATCGGCCGAGGTTTTCATGAATCCAATGGGGACTGCTGTGTCTCGTTCAGCCAGTATAGGACCACATCTGGGAGAAATTTCGAGTCAATGGGTCCAAAGACCTGGAAGCTATTGAAAAAATCGGCCGAGGTTTTCATGAAAAATGGAAGATTTTCACTAAAATATTCACCAAAAATACAAATTTCACCCGAATCCAATGCGGACTGCTGTGTCTCGTTCAGCCAGTATAGGACCACGTCTGGGAGACATTTCGAGTCAATGGGTCCAAAGACCTGGAAGCTATTGAAAAAATCGGCCGAGGTTTTCATGAATCCAATGGGGACTGCTGTGTCTCGTTCAGCCAGTATAGGACCACATCTGGGAGAAATTTCGAGTCAATGGGTCCAAAGACCTGGAAGCTATTGAAAAAATCGGCCGAGGTTTTCATGAAAAATGGAAGATTTTCACTAAAATATTCACCAAAAATACAAATTTCACCCGAATCCAATGCGGACTGCTGTGTCTCGTTCAGCCAGTATAGGACCACGTCTGGGAGAAATTTCGAGTCAATCGGTCCAAAGACCTGGAAGCTATTGAAAAAATCGGCCGAGGTTTTCATTAAAAATGGCCCCCTTTCACTAAAATATTCACCAAAAATACAAATTTCACCCGAATCCAATGCGGACTGCTGTGTCTCGTTCAGATAGTATAGGACCACGTCTGGGAGAAATTTCGAGTCAATGGGTCCAAAGACCTGGAAGCTATTGAAAAAATCGGCAGAGGTTTTCACTAAAAATGGCCCCCTTTCACTAAAATATTCACCAAAAATACAAATTTCACCCGAATCCAATGCGGACTGCTGTGTCTCGTTCAGATAGTATAGGACCACGTCTGGGAGAAATTTCGAGTCAATCGGTCCAAAGACCTGGAAGCTATTGAAAAAATCGGCCGAGGTTTTCATTAAAAATGGCCCCCTTTCACTAAAATATTCACCAAAAATACAAATTTCACCCGAATCCAATGGGGACTGCTGTGTCTCGTTCAGATAGTATAGGACCACGTCTGGGAGAAATTTCGAGTCAATCGGTCCAAAGACCTGGAAGCTATTGAAAAAATCGGCCGAGGTTTTCATGAAAAATGGCAGATTTTCACTAAAATATTCACCAAAAATACAAATTTCACCCGAATCCAATGGGGACTGCTGTGTCTAGTTCAGCCAGTATAGGAACACGTCTGGGAGAAATTTCGAGTCAATGGGTCCAAAGACCTGGAAGCTATTGAAAAAATCGGCCGAGGTTTTCATGAATCCAATGGGGACTGCTGTGTCTCGTTCAGCCAGTATAGGACCACATCTGGGAGAAATTTCGAGTCAATGGGTCCAAAGACCTGGAAGCTATTGAAAAAATCGGCCGAGGTTTTCATGAAAAATGGAAGATTTTCACTAAAATATTCACCAAAAATACAAATTTCACCCGAATCCAATGCGGACTGCTGTGTCTCGTTCAGCCAGTATAGGGCCACGTCTGGGAGACATTTCGAGTCAATGGGTCCAAAGACCTGGAAGCTATTGAAAAAATCGGCCGAGGTTTTCATGAATCCAATGGGGACTGCTGTGTCTCGTTCAGCCAGTATAGGACCACATCTGGGAGAAATTTCGAGTCAATGGGTCCAAAGACCTGGAAGCTATTGAAAAAATCGGCCGAGGTTTTCATGAATCCAATGGGGACTGCTGTGTCTCGTTCAGCCAGTATAGGACCACATCTGGGAGAAATTTCGAGTCAATGGGTCCAAAGACCTGGAAGCTATTGAAAAAATCGGCCGAGGTTTTCATGAAAAATGGAAGATTTTCACTAAAATATTCACCAAAAATACAAATTTCACCCGAATCCAATGCGGACTGCTGTGTCTCGTTCAGCCAGTATAGGACCACGTCTGGGAGACATTTCGAGTCAATGGGTCCAAAGACCTGGAAGCTATTGAAAAAATCGGCCGAGGTTTTCATGAATCCAATGGGGACTGCTGTGTCTCGTTCAGCCAGTATAGGACCACATCTGGGAGAAATTTCGAGTCAATGGGTCCAAAGACCTGGAAGCTATTGAAAAAATCGGCCGAGGTTTTCATGAATCCAATGGGGACTGCTGTGTCTCGTTCAGCCAGTATAGGACCACATCTGGGAGAAATTTCGAGTCAATGGGTCCAAAGACCTGGAAGCTATTGAAAAAATCGGCCGAGGTTTTCATGAAAAATGGAAGATTTTCACTAAAATATTCACCAAAAATACAAATTTCACCCGAATCCAATGCGGACTGCTGTGTCTCGTTCAGCCAGTATAGGACCACGTCTGGGAGACATTTCGAGTCAATGGGTCCAAAGACCTGGAAGCTATTGAAAAAATCGGCCGAGGTTTTCATGAATCCAATGGGGACTGCTGTGTCTCGTTCAGCCAGTATAGGACCACATCTGGGAGAAATTTCGAGTCAATGGGTCCAAAGACCTGGAAGCTATTGAAAAAATCGGCCGAGGTTTTCATGAAAAATGGAAGATTTTCACTAAAATATTCACCAAAAATACAAATTTCACCCGAATCCAATGCGGACTGCTGTGTCTCGTTCAGCCAGTATAGGACCACGTCTGGGAGAAATTTCGAGTCAATCGGTCCAAAGACCTGGAAGCTATTGAAAAAATCGGCCGAGGTTTTCATTAAAAATGGCCCCCTTTCACTAAAATATTCACCAAAAATACAAATTTCACCCGAATCCAATGCGGACTGCTGTGTCTCGTTCAGATAGTATAGGACCACGTCTGGGAGAAATTTCGAGTCAATGGGTCCAAAGACCTGGAAGCTATTGAAAAAATCGGCCGAGGTTTTCACTAAAAATGGCCCCCTTTCACTAAAATATTCACCAAAAATACAAATTTCACCCGAATCCAATGCGGACTGCTGTGTCTCGTTCAGCCAGTATAGGACCACGTCTGGGAGACATTTCGAGTCAATGGGTCCAAAGACCTGGAAGCTATTGAAAAAATCGGCCGAGGTTTTCATGAATCCAATGGGGACTGCTGTGTCTCGTTCAGCCAGTATAGGACCACATCTGGGAGAAATTTCGAGTCAATGGGTCCAAAGACCTGGAAGCTATTGAAAAAATCGGCCGAGGTTTTCATTAAAAATGGCCCCCTTTCACTAAAATATTCACCAAAAATACAAATTTCACCCGAATCCAATGGGGACTGCTGTGTCTCGTTCAGATAGTATAGGACCACGTCTGGGAGAAATTTCGAGTCAATCGGTCCAAAGACCTGGAAGCTATTGAAAAAATCGGCCGAGGTTTTCATGAAAAATGGCAGATTTTCACTAAAATATTCACCAAAAATACAAATTTCACCCGAATCCAATGGGGACTGCTGTGTCTAGTTCAGCCAGTATAGGAACACGTCTGGGAGAAATTTCGAGTCAATGGGTCCAAAGACCTGGAAGCTATTGAAAAAATCGGCCGAGGTTTTCATGAATCCAATGGGGACTGCTGTGTCTCGTTCAGCCAGTATAGGACCACATCTGGGAGAAATTTCGAGTCAATGGGTCCAAAGACCTGGAAGCTATTGAAAAAATCGGCCGAGGTTTTCATGAAAAATGGAAGATTTTCACTAAAATATTCACCAAAAATACAAATTTCACCCGAATCCAATGCGGACTGCTGTGTCTCGTTCAGCCAGTATAGGACCACGTCTGGGAGACATTTCGAGTCAATGGGTCCAAAGACCTGGAAGCTATTGAAAAAATCGGCCGAGGTTTTCATGAATCCAATGGGGACTGCTGTGTCTCGTTCAGCCAGTATAGGACCACATCTGGGAGAAATTTCGAGTCAATGGGTCCAAAGACCTGGAAGCTATTGAAAAAATCGGCCGAGGTTTTCATGAATCCAATGGGGACTGCTGTGTCTCGTTCAGCCAGTATAGGACCACATCTGGGAGAAATTTCGAGTCAATGGGTCCAAAGACCTGGAAGCTATTGAAAAAATCGGCCGAGGTTTTCATGAAAAATGGAAGATTTTCACTAAAATATTCACCAAAAATACAAATTTCACCCGAATCCAATGCGGACTGCTGTGTCTCGTTCAGCCAGTATAGGACCACGTCTGGGAGACATTTCGAGTCAATGGGTCCAAAGACCTGGAAGCTATTGAAAAAATCGGCCGAGGTTTTCATGAATCCAATGGGGACTGCTGTGTCTCGTTCAGCCAGTATAGGACCACATCTGGGAGAAATTTCGAGTCAATGGGTCCAAAGACCTGGAAGCTATTGAAAAAATCGGCCGAGGTTTTCATGAAAAATGGAAGATTTTCACTAAAATATTCACCAAAAATACAAATTTCACCCGAATCCAATGCGGACTGCTGTGTCTCGTTCAGCCAGTATAGGACCACGTCTGGGAGAAATTTCGAGTCAATCGGTCCAAAGACCTGGAAGCTATTGAAAAAATCGGCCGAGGTTTTCATTAAAAATGGCCCCCTTTCACTAAAATATTCACCAAAAATACAAATTTCACCCGAATCCAATGCGGACTGCTGTGTCTCGTTCAGATAGTATAGGACCACGTCTGGGAGAAATTTCGAGTCAATGGGTCCAAAGACCTGGAAGCTATTGAAAAAATCGGCCGAGGTTTTCACTAAAAATGGCCCCCTTTCACTAAAATATTCACCAAAAATACAAATTTCACCCGAATCCAATGCGGACTGCTGTGTCTCGTTCAGATAGTATAGGACCACGTCTGGGAGAAATTTCGAGTCAATCGGTCCAAAGACCTGGAAGCTATTGAAAAAATCGGCCGAGGTTTTCATTAAAAATGGCCCCCTTTCACTAAAATATTCACCAAAAATACAAATTTCACCCCAATCCAATGGGGACTGCTGTGTCTCGTTCAGATAGTATAGGACCACGTCTGGGAGAAATTTCGAGTCAATCGGTCCAAAGACCTGGAAGCTATTGAAAAAATCGGCCGAGGTTTTCATGAAAAATGGCCCCCTTTCACTAAAATATTCACCAAAAATACAAATTTCACCCGAATCCAAGGGGGACTGCTGTGTCTCGTTCAGCCAGTATAGGACCACGTCTGGGAGAAATTTCGAGTCAATGGGTCCAAAGACCTGGAAGCTATTGAAAAAATCGGCCGAGGTTTTCATGAAAAATGGAAGATTTTCACTAAAATATTCACCAAAAATACAAATTTCACCCGAATCCAATGCGGACTGCTGTGTCTCGTTCAGCCAGTATAGGACCACGTCTGGGAGAAATTTCGAGTCAATCGGTCCAAAGACCTGGAAGCTATTGAAAAAATCGGCCGAGGTTTTCATGAAAAATGGCCCCCTTTCACTAAAATATTCACCAAAAATACAAATTTCACCCGAATCCAATGGGGACTGCTGTGTCTCGTTCAGCCAGTATAGGACCACGTCTGGGAGAAATTTCGAGTCAATGGGTCCAAAGACCTGGAAGCTATTGAAAAAATCGGCCGAGGTTTTCATGAAAAATGGAAGATTTTCACTAAAATATTCACCAAAAATACAAATTTCACCCGAATCCAATGCGGACTGCTGTGTCTCGTTCAGCCAGTATAGGACCACGTCTGGGAGAAATTTCGAGTCAATCGGTCCAAAGACCTGGAAGCTATTGAAAAAATCGGCCGAGGTTTTCATGAAAAATGGCAGATTTTCACTAAAATATTCACCAAAAATACAAATTTCACCCGAATCCAATGGGGACTGCTGTGTCTAGTTCAGCCAGTATAGGACCACGTCTGGGAGAAATTTCGAGTCAATGGGTCCAAAGACCTGGAAGCTATTGAAAAAATCGGCCGAGGTTTTCATGAATCCAATGTGGACTGCTGTGTCTCGTTCAGCCAGTATAGGACCACATCTGGGAGAAATTTCGCGTCAATGGGTCCAAGGACCTGGAAGCTATTGAAAAAATCGGCCGAGGTTTTCATGAAAAATGGAAGATTTTCACTAAAATATTCACCAAAAATACAAATTTCACCCGAATCCAATGCGGACTGCTGTGTCTCATTCAGATAGTATAGGACCACGTCTGGGAGAAATTTCGAGTCAATCGGTCCAAAGACCTGGAAGCTATTGAAAAAATCGGCCGAGGTTTTCATGAAAAATGGAAGATTTTCACTAAAATATTCACCAAAAATACAAATTTCACCCGAATCCAATGGGGACTGCTGTGTCTCGTTCAGCCAGTATAGGACCACGTCTGGGAGAAATTTCGAGTCAATGGGTCCAAAGACCTGGAAGCTATTGAAAAAATCGGCCGAGGTTTTCATGAAAAATGGAAGATTTTCACTAAAATATTCACCAAAAATACAAATTTCACCCGAATCCAATGCGGACTGCTGTGTCTCGTTCAGCCAGTATAGGACCACGTCTGGGAGAAATTTCGAGTCAATCGGTCCAAAGACCTGGAAGCTATTGAAAAAATCGGCTGAGGTTTTCATTAAAAATGGCCCCCTTTCACTAAAATATTCACCAAAAATACAAATTTCACCCGAATCCAATGGGGACTGCTGTGTCTCGTTCAGCCAGTATAGGACCACATCTGGGAGAAATTTCGAGTCAATGGGTCCAAAGACCTGGAAGCTATTGAAAAAATCGGCCGAGGTTTTCATGAAAAATGGAAGATTTTCACTAAAATATTCACCAAAAATACAAATTTCACCCGAATCCAATGCGGACTGCTGTGTCTCGTTCAGCCAGTATAGGACCACGTCTGGGAGACATTTCGTGTCAATGGGTCCAAAGACCTGGAAGCTATTGAAAAAATCGGCCGAGGTTTTCATGAATCCAATGGGGACTGCTGTGTCTCGTTCAGCCAGTATAGGACCACATCTGGGAGAAATTTCGAGTCAATGGGTCCAAAGACCTGGAAGCTATTGAAAAAATCGGCCGAGGTTTTCATGAATCCAATGGGGACTGCTGTGTCTCGTTCAGCCAGTATAGGACCACATCTGGGAGAAATTTCGAGTCAATGGGTCCAAAGACCTGGAAGCTATTGAAAAAATCGGCCGAGGTTTTCATGAAAAATGGAAGATTTTCACTAAAATATTCACCAAAAATAAAAATTTCACCCGAATCCAATGCGGACTGCTGTGTCTCGTTCAGCCAGTATAGGACCACGTCTGGGAGACATTTCGAGTCAATGGGTCCAAAGACCTGGAAGCTATTGAAAAAATCGGCCGAGGTTTTCATGAATCCAATGGGGACTGCTGTGTCTCGTTCAGCCAGTATAGGACCACATCTGGGAGAAATTTCGAGTCAATGGGTCCAAAGACCTGGAAGCTATTGAAAAAATCGGCCGAGGTTTTCATGAAAAATGGAAGATTTTCACTAAAATATTCACCAAAAATACAAATTTCACCCGAATCCAATGCGGACTGCTGTGTCTCGTTCAGCCAGTATAGGACCACGTCTGGGAGAAATTTCGAGTCAATCGGTCCAAAGACCTGGAAGCTATTGAAAAAATCGGCCGAGGTTTTCATTAAAAATGGCCCCCTTTCACTAAAATATTCACCAAAAATACAAATTTCACCCGAATCCAATGCGGACTGCTGTGTCTCGTTCAGATAGTATAGGACCACGTCTGGGAGAAATTTCGAGTCAATGGGTCCAAAGACCTGGAAGCTATTGAAAAAATCGGCCGAGGTTTTCACTAAAAATGGCCCCCTTTCACTAAAATATTCACCAAAAATACAAATTTCACCCGAATCCAAGGGGGACTGCTGTGTCTCGTTCAGCCAGTATAGGACCACGTCTGGGAGAAATTTCGAGTCAATGGGTCCAAAGACCTGGAAGCTATTGAAAAAATCGGCCGAGGTTTTCATGAAAAATGGAAGATTTTCACTAAAATATTCACCAAAAATACAAATTTCACCCGAATCCAATGCGGACTGCTGTGTCTCGTTCAGCCAGTATAGGACCACGTCTGAGAGAAATTTCGAGTCAATCGGTCCAAAGACCTGGAAGCTATTGAAAAAATCGGCCGAGGTTTTCATGAAAAATGGCCCCCTTTCACTAAAATATTCACCAAAAATACAAATTTCACCCGAATCCAATGGGGACTGCTGTGTCTCGTTCAGCCAGCATAGGACCACGTCTGGGAGAAATTTCGAGTCAATGGGTCCAAAGACCTGGAAGCTATTGAAAAAATCGGCCGAGGTTTTCATGAAAAATGGAAGATTTTCACTAAAATATTCACCAAAAATACAAATTTCACCCGAATCCAATGCGGACTGCTGTGTCTCGTTCAGCCAGTATAGGACCACGTCTGGGAGAAATTTCGAGTCAATCGGTCCAAAGACCTGGAAGCTATTGAAAAAATCGGCCGAGGTTTTCATGAAAAATGGCAGATTTTCACTAAAATATTCACCAAAAATACAAATTTCACCCGAATCCAATGGGGACTGCTGTGTCTAGTTCAGCCAGTATAGGACCACGTCTGGGAGAAATTTCGAGTCAATGGGTCCAAAGACCTGGAAGCTATTGAAAAAATCGGCCGAGGTTTTCATGAATCCAATGTGGACTGCTGTGTCTCGTTCAGCCAGTATAGGACCACATCTGGGAGAAATTTCGCGTCAATGGGTCCAAAGACCTGGAAGCTATTGAAAAAATCGGCCGAGGTTTTCATGAAAAATGGAAGATTTTCACTAAAATATTCACCAAAAATACAAATTTCACCCGAATCCAATGCGGACTGCTGTGTCTCATTCAGATAGTATAGGACCACGTCTGGGAGAAATTTCGAGTCAATCGGTCCAAAGACCTGGAAGCTATTGAAAAAATCGGCCGAGGTTTTCATTAAAAATGGCCCCCTTTCACTAAAATATTCACCAAAAATACAAATTTCACCCGAATCCAATGGGGACTGCTGTGTCTCGTTCAGCCAGTATAGGACCACGTCTGGGAGAAATTTCGAGTCAATGGGTCCAAAGACCTGGAAGCTATTGAAAAAATCGGCCGAGGTTTTCATGAAAAATGGAAGATTTTCACTAAAATATTCACCAAAAATACAAATTTCACCCAAATCCAATGCGGACTGCTGTGTCTCGTTCAGCCAGTATAGGACCACGTCTGGGAGAAATTTCGAGTCAATCGGTCCAAAGACCTGGAAGCTATTGAAAAAATCGGCCGAGGTTTTCATTAAAAATGGCCCCCTTTCACTAAAATATTCACCAAAAATACAAATTTCACCCGAATCCAATGGGGACTGCTGTGTCTCGTTCAGCCAGTATAGGACCACATCTGGGAGAAATTTCGAGTCAATGGGTCCAAAGACCTGGAAGCTATTGAAAAAATCGGCCGAGGTTTTCATGAAAAATGGAAGATTTTCACTAAAATATTCACCAAAAATACAAATTTCACCCGAATCCAATGCGGACTGCTGTGTCTCGTTCAGCCAGTATAGGACCACGTCTGGGAGACATTTCGAGTCAATGGGTCCAAAGACCTGGAAGCTATTGAAAAAATCGGCCGAGGTTTTCATGAATCCAATGGGGACTGCTGTGTCTCGTTCAGCCAGTATAGGACCACATCTGGGAGAAATTTCGAGTCAATGGGTCCAAAGACCTGGAAGCTATTGAAAAAATCGGCCGAGGTTTTCATGAAAAATGGAAGATTTTCACTAAAATATTCACCAAAAATACAAATTTCACCCGAATCCAATGCGGACTGCTGTGTCTCGTTCAGCCAGTATAGGACCACGTCTGGGAGAAATTTCGAGTCAATCGGTCCAAAGACCTGGAAGCTATTGAAAAAATCGGCCGAGGTTTTCATTAAAAATGGCCCCCTTTCACTAAAATATTCACCAAAAATACAAATTTCACCCGAATCCAATGCGGACTGCTGTGTCTCGTTCAGATAGTATAGGACCACGTCTGGGAGAAATTTCGAGTCAATGGGTCCAAAGACCTGGAAGCTATTGAAAAAATCGGCCGAGGTTTTCACTAAAAATGGCCCCCTTTCACTAAAATATTCACCAAAAATACAAATTTCACCCGAATCCAATGCGGACTGCTGTGTCTCGTTCAGATAGTATAGGACCACGTCTGGGAGAAATTTCGAGTCAATCGGTCCAAAGACCTGGAAGCTATTGAAAAAATCGGCCGAGGTTTTCATGAATCCAATGGGGACTGCTGTGTCTCGTTCAGCCAGTATAGGACCACATCTGGGAGAAATTTCGAGTCAATGGGTCCAAAGACCTGGAAGCTATTGAAAAAATCGGCCGAGGTTTTCATGAATCCAATGGGGACTGCTGTGTCTCGTTCAGCCAGTATAGGACCACATCTGGGAGAAATTTCGAGTCAATGGGTCCAAAGACCTGGAAGCTATTGAAAAAATCGGCCGAGGTTTTCATGAAAAATGGAAGATTTTCACTAAAATATTCACCAAAAATACAAATTTCACCCGAATCCAATGCGGACTGCTGTGTCTCGTTCAGCCAGTATAGGACCACGTCTGGGAGACATTTCGAGTCAATGGGTCCAAAGACCTGGAAGCTATTGAAAAAATCGGCCGAGGTTTTCATGAATCCAATGGGGACTGCTGTGTCTCGTTCAGCCAGTATAGGACCACATCTGGGAGAAATTTCGAGTCAATGGGTCCAAAGACCTGGAAGCTATTGAAAAAATCGGCCGAGGTTTTCATGAAAAATGGAAGATTTTCACTAAAATATTCACCAAAAATACAAATTTCACCCGAATCCAATGCGGACTGCTGTGTCTCGTTCAGCCAGTATAGGACCACGTCTGGGAGACATTTCGTGTCAATGGGTCCAAAGACCTGGAAGCTATTGAAAAAATCGGCCGAGGTTTTCATGAATCCAATGGGGACTGCTGTGTCTCGTTCAGCCAGTATAGGACCACATCTGGGAGAAATTTCGAGTCAATGGGTCCAAAGACCTGGAAGCTATTGAAAAAATCGGCCGAGGTTTTCATGAATCCAATGGGGACTGCTGTGTCTCGTTCAGCCAGTATAGGACCACATCTGGGAGAAATTTCGAGTCAATGGGTCCAAAGACCTGGAAGCTATTGAAAAAATCGGCCGAGGTTTTCATGAAAAATGGAAGATTTTCACTAAAATATTCACCAAAAATAAAAATTTCACCCGAATCCAATGCGGACTGCTGTGTCTCGTTCAGCCAGTATAGGACCACGTCTGGGAGACATTTCGAGTCAATGGGTCCAAAGACCTGGAAGCTATTGAAAAAATCGGCCGAGGTTTTCATGAATCCAATGGGGACTGCTGTGTCTCGTTCAGCCAGTATAGGACCACATCTGGGAGAAATTTCGAGTCAATGGGTCCAAAGACCTGGAAGCTATTGAAAAAATCGGCCGAGGTTTTCATGAAAAATGGAAGATTTTCACTAAAATATTCACCAAAAATACAAATTTCACCCGAATCCAATGCGGACTGCTGTGTCTCGTTCAGCCAGTATAGGACCACGTCTGGGAGAAATTTCGAGTCAATCGGTCCAAAGACCTGGAAGCTATTGAAAAAATCGGCCGAGGTTTTCATTAAAAATGGCCCCCTTTCACTAAAATATTCACCAAAAATACAAATTTCACCCGAATCCAATGCGGACTGCTGTGTCTCGTTCAGATAGTATAGGACCACGTCTGGGAGAAATTTCGAGTCAATGGGTCCAAAGACCTGGAAGCTATTGAAAAAATCGGCCGAGGTTTTCACTAAAAATGGCCCCCTTTCACTAAAATATTCACCAAAAATACAAATTTCACCCGAATCCAAGGGGGACTGCTGTGTCTCGTTCAGCCAGTATAGGACCACGTCTGGGAGAAATTTCGAGTCAATGGGTCCAAAGACCTGGAAGCTATTGAAAAAATCGGCCGAGGTTTTCATGAAAAATGGAAGATTTTCACTAAAATATTCACCAAAAATACAAATTTCACCCGAATCCAATGCGGACTGCTGTGTCTCGTTCAGCCAGTATAGGACCACGTCTGGGAGAAATTTCGAGTCAATCGGTCCAAAGACCTGGAAGCTATTGAAAAAATCGGCCGAGGTTTTCATGAAAAATGGCCCCCTTTCACTAAAATATTCACCAAAAATACAAATTTCACCCGAATCCAATGGGGACTGCTGTGTCTCGTTCAGCCAGCATAGGACCACGTCTGGGAGAAATTTCGAGTCAATGGGTCCAAAGACCTGGAAGCTATTGAAAAAATCGGCCGAGGTTTTCATGAAAAATGGAAGATTTTCACTAAAATATTCACCAAAAATACAAATTTCACCCGAATCCAATGCGGACTGCTGTGTCTCGTTCAGCCAGTATAGGACCACGTCTGGGAGAAATTTCGAGTCAATCGGTCCAAAGACCTGGAAGCTATTGAAAAAATCGGCCGAGGTTTTCATGAAAAATGGCAGATTTTCACTAAAATATTCACCAAAAATACAAATTTCACCCGAATCCAATGGGGACTGCTGTGTCTAGTTCAGCCAGTATAGGACCACGTCTGGGAGAAATTTCGAGTCAATGGGTCCAAAGACCTGGAAGCTATTGAAAAAATCGGCCGAGGTTTTCATGAATCCAATGTGGACTGCTGTGTCTCGTTCAGCCAGTATAGGACCACATCTGGGAGAAATTTCGCGTCAATGGGTCCAAAGACCTGGAAGCTATTGAAAAAATCGGCCGAGGTTTTCATGAAAAATGGAAGATTTTCACTAAAATATTCACCAAAAATACAAATTTCACCCGAATCCAATGCGGACTGCTGTGTCTCATTCAGATAGTATAGGACCACGTCTGGGAGAAATTTCGAGTCAATCGGTCCAAAGACCTGGAAGCTATTGAAAAAATCGGCCGAGGTTTTCATTAAAAATGGCCCCCTTTCACTAAAATATTCACCAAAAATACAAATTTCACCCGAATCCAATGGGGACTGCTGTGTCTCGTTCAGCCAGTATAGGACCACGTCTGGGAGAAATTTCGAGTCAATGGGTCCAAAGACCTGGAAGCTATTGAAAAAATCGGCCGAGGTTTTCATGAAAAATGGAAGATTTTCACTAAAATATTCACCAAAAATACAAATTTCACCCAAATCCAATGCGGACTGCTGTGTCTCGTTCAGCCAGTATAGGACCACGTCTGGGAGAAATTTCGAGTCAATCGGTCCAAAGACCTGGAAGCTATTGAAAAAATCGGCCGAGGTTTTCATTAAAAATGGCCCCCTTTCACTAAAATATTCACCAAAAATACAAATTTCACCCGAATCCAATGGGGACTGCTGTGTCTCGTTCAGCCAGTATAGGACCACATCTGGGAGAAATTTCGAGTCAATGGGTCCAAAGACCTGGAAGCTATTGAAAAAATCGGCCGAGGTTTTCATGAAAAATGGAAGATTTTCACTAAAATATTCACCAAAAATACAAATTTCACCCGAATCCAATGCGGACTGCTGTGTCTCGTTCAGCCAGTATAGGACCACGTCTGGGAGACATTTCGAGTCAATGGGTCCAAAGACCTGGAAGCTATTGAAAAAATCGGCCGAGGTTTTCATGAATCCAATGGGGACTGCTGTGTCTCGTTCAGCCAGTATAGGACCACATCTGGGAGAAATTTCGAGTCAATGGGTCCAAAGACCTGGAAGCTATTGAAAAAATCGGCCGAGGTTTTCATGAAAAATGGAAGATTTTCACTAAAATATTCACCAAAAATACAAATTTCACCCGAATCCAATGCGGACTGCTGTGTCTCGTTCAGCCAGTATAGGACCACGTCTGGGAGAAATTTCGAGTCAATCGGTCCAAAGACCTGGAAGCTATTGAAAAAATCGGCCGAGGTTTTCATTAAAAATGGCCCCCTTTCACTAAAATATTCACCAAAAATACAAATTTCACCCGAATCCAATGCGGACTGCTGTGTCTCGTTCAGATAGTATAGGACCACGTCTGGGAGAAATTTCGAGTCAATGGGTCCAAAGACCTGGAAGCTATTGAAAAAATCGGCCGAGGTTTTCACTAAAAATGGCCCCCTTTCACTAAAATATTCACCAAAAATACAAATTTCACCCGAATCCAATGCGGACTGCTGTGTCTCGTTCAGATAGTATAGGACCACGTCTGGGAGAAATTTCGAGTCAATCGGTCCAAAGACCTGGAAGCTATTGAAAAAATCGGCCGAGGTTTTCATGAATCCAATGGGGACTGCTGTGTCTCGTTCAGCCAGTATAGGACCACATCTGGGAGAAATTTCGAGTCAATGGGTCCAAAGACCTGGAAGCTATTGAAAAAATCGGCCGAGGTTTTCATGAATCCAATGGGGACTGCTGTGTCTCGTTCAGCCAGTATAGGACCACATCTGGGAGAAATTTCGAGTCAATGGGTCCAAAGACCTGGAAGCTATTGAAAAAATCGGCCGAGGTTTTCATGAAAAATGGAAGATTTTCACTAAAATATTCACCAAAAATACAAATTTCACCCGAATCCAATGCGGACTGCTGTGTCTCGTTCAGCCAGTATAGGACCACGTCTGGGAGACATTTCGAGTCAATGGGTCCAAAGACCTGGAAGCTATTGAAAAAATCGGCCGAGGTTTTCATGAATCCAATGGGGACTGCTGTGTCTCGTTCAGCCAGTATAGGACCACATCTGGGAGAAATTTCGAGTCAATGGGTCCAAAGACCTGGAAGCTATTGAAAAAATCGGCCGAGGTTTTCATGAAAAATGGAAGATTTTCACTAAAATATTCACCAAAAATACAAATTTCACCCGAATCCAATGCGGACTGCTGTGTCTCGTTCAGCCAGTATAGGACCACGTCTGGGAGAAATTTCGAGTCAATCGGTCCAAAGACCTGGAAGCTATTGAAAAAATCGGCCGAGGTTTTCATTAAAAATGGCCCCCTTTCACTAAAATATTCACCAAAAATACAAATTTCACCCGAATCCAATGCGGACTGCTGTGTCTCGTTCAGATAGTATAGGACCACGTCTGGGAGAAATTTCGAGTCAATGGGTCCAAAGACCTGGAAGCTATTGAAAAAATCGGCCGAGGTTTTCACTAAAAATGGCCCCCTTTCACTAAAATATTCACCAAAAATACAAATTTCACCCGAATCCAATGCGGACTGCTGTGTCTCGTTCAGATAGTATAGGACCACGTCTGGGAGAAATTTCGAGTCAATCGGTCCAAAGACCTGGAAGCTATTGAAAAAATCGGCCGAGGTTTTCATTAAAAATGGCCCCCTTTCACTAAAATATTCACCAAAAATACAAATTTCACCCGAATCCAATGGGGACTGCTGTGTCTCGTTCAGATAGTATAGGACCACGTCTGGGAGAAATTTCGAGTCAATCGGTCCAAAGACCTGGAAGCTATTGAAAAAATCGGCCGAGGTTTTCATGAAAAATGGCCCCCTTTCACTAAAATATTCACCAAAAATACAAATTTCACCCGAATCCAAGGGGGACTGCTGTGTCTCGTTCAGCCAGTATAGGACCACGTCTGGGAGAAATTTCGAGTCAATGGGTCCAAAGACCTGGAAGCTATTGAAAAAATCGGCCGAGGTTTTCATGAAAAATGGAAGATTTTCACTAAAATATTCACCAAAAATACAAATTTCACCCGAATCCAATGCGGACTGCTGTGTCTCGTTCAGCCAGTATAGGACCACGTCTGGGAGAAATTTCGAGTCAATCGGTCCAAAGACCTGGAAGCTATTGAAAAAATCGGCCGAGGTTTTCATGAAAAATGGCCCCCTTTCACTAAAATATTCACCAAAAATACAAATTTCACCCGAATCCAATGGGGACTGCTGTGTCTCGTTCAGCCAGTATAGGACCACGTCTGGGAGAAATTTCGAGTCAATGGGTCCAAAGACCTGGAAGCTATTGAAAAAATCGGCCGAGGTTTTCATGAAAAATGGAAGATTTTCACTAAAATATTCACCAAAAATACAAATTTCACCCGAATCCAATGCGGACTGCTGTGTCTCGTTCAGCCAGTATAGGACCACGTCTGGGAGAAATTTCGAGTCAATCGGTCCAAAGACCTGGAAGCTATTGAAAAAATCGGCCGAGGTTTTCATGAAAAATGGCAGATTTTCACTAAAATATTCACCAAAAATACAAATTTCACCCGAATCCAATGGGGACTGCTGTGTTTAGTTCAGCCAGTATAGGACCACGTCTGGGAGAAATTTCGAGTCAATGGGTCCAAAGACCTGGAAGCTATTGAAAAAATCGGCCGAGGTTTTCATGAATCCAATGCGGACTGCTGTGTCTCGTTCAGCCAGTATAGGACCACATCTGGGAGAAATTTCGCGTCAATGGGTCCAAAGACCTGGAAGCTATTGAAAAAATCGGCCGAGGTTTTCATGAAAAATGGAAGATTTTCACTAAAATATTCACCAAAAATACAAATTTCACCCGAATCCAATGCGGACTGCTGTGTCTCATTCAGATAGTATAGGACCACGTCTGGGAGAAATTTCGAGTCAATCGGTCCAAAGACCTGGAAGCTATTGAAAAAATCGGCCGAGGTTTTCATTAAAAATGGCCCCCTTTCACTAAAATATTCACCAAAAATACAAATTTCACCCGAATCCAATGGGGACTGCTGTGTCTCGTTCAGCCAGTATAGGACCACGTCTGGGAGAAATTTCGAGTCAATGGGTCCAAAGACCTGGAAGCTATTGAAAAAATCGGCCGAGGTTTTCATGAAAAATGGAAGATTTTCAGTAAAATATTCACCAAAAATACAAATTTCACCCGAATCCAATGCGGACTGCTGTGTCTCGTTCAGCCAGTATAGGACCACGTCTGGGAGAAATTTCGAGTCAATCGGTCCAAAGACCTGGAAGCTATTGAAAAAATCGGCCGAGGTTTTCATTAAAAATGGCCCCCTTTCACTAAAATATTCACCAAAAATACAAATTTCACCCGAATCCAATGGGGACTGCTGTGTCTCGTTCAGCCAGTATAGGACCACATCTGGGAGAAATTTCGAGTCAATGGGTCCAAAGACCTGGAAGCTATTGAAAAAATCGGCCGAGGTTTTCATGAAAAATGGAAGATTTTCACTAAAATATTCACCAAAAATACAAATTTCACCCGAATCCAATGCGGACTGCTGTGTCTCGTTCAGCCAGTATAGGACCACGTCTGGGAGACATTTCGAGTCAATGGGTCCAAAGACCTGGAAGCTATTGAAAAAATCGGCCGAGGTTTTCATGAATCCAATGGGGACTGCTGTGTCTCGTTCAGCCAGTATAGGACCACATCTGGGAGAAATTTCGAGTCAATGGGTCCAAAGACCTGGAAGCTATTGAAAAAATCGGCCGAGGTTTTCATGAATCCAATGGGGACTGCTGTGTCTCGTTCAGCCAGTATAGGACCACATCTGGGAGAAATTTCGAGTCAATGGGTCCAAAGACCTGGAAGCTATTGAAAAAATCGGCCGAGGTTTTCATGAAAAATGGAAGATTTTCACTAAAATATTCACCAAAAATACAAATTTCACCCGAATCCAATGCGGACTGCTGTGTCTCGTTCAGCCAGTATAGGACCACGTCTGGGAGACATTTCGAGTCAATGGGTCCAAAGACCTGGAAGCTATTGAAAAAATCGGCCGAGGTTTTCATGAATCCAATGGGGACTGCTGTGTCTCGTTCAGCCAGTATAGGACCACATCTGGGAGAAATTTCGAGTCAATGGGTCCAAAGACCTGGAAGCTATTGAAAAAATCGGCCGAGGTTTTCATGAAAAATGGAAGATTTTCACTAAAATATTCACCAAAAATACAAATTTCACCCGAATCCAATGCGGACTGCTGTGTCTCGTTCAGCCAGTATAGGACCACGTCTGGGAGAAATTTCGAGTCAATCGGTCCAAAGACCTGGAAGCTATTGAAAAAATCGGCCGAGGTTTTCATTAAAAATGGCCCCCTTTCACTAAAATATTCACCAAAAATACAAATTTCACCCGAATCCAATGCGGACTGCTGTGTCTCGTTCAGATAGTATAGGACCACGTCTGGGAGAAATTTCGAGTCAATGGGTCCAAAGACCTGGAAGCTATTGAAAAAATCGGCCGAGGTTTTCACTAAAAATGGCCCCCTTTCACTAAAATATTCACCAAAAATACAAATTTCACCCGAATCCAATGCGGACTGCTGTGTCTCGTTCAGATAGTATAGGACCACGTCTGGGAGAAATTTCGAGTCAATCGGTCCAAAGACCTGGAAGCTATTGAAAAAATCGGCCGAGGTTTTCATTAAAAATGGCCCCCTTTCACTAAAATATTCACCAAAAATACAAATTTCACCCGAATCCAATGGGGACTGCTGTGTCTCGTTCAGATAGTATAGGACCACGTCTGGGAGAAATTTCGAGTCAATCGGTCCAAAGACCTGGAAGCTATTGAAAAAATCGGCCGAGGTTTTCATGAAAAATGGCCCCCTTTCACTAAAATATTCACCAAAAATACAAATTTCACCCGAATCCAAGGGGGACTGCTGTGTCTCGTTCAGCCAGTATAGGACCACGTCTGGGAGAAATTTCGAGTCAATGGGTCCAAAGACCTGGAAGCTATTGAAAAAATCGGCCGAGGTTTTCATGAAAAATGGAAGATTTTCACTAAAATATTCACCAAAAATACAAATTTCACCCGAATCCAATGCGGACTGCTGTGTCTCGTTCAGCCAGTATAGGACCACGTCTGGGAGAAATTTCGAGTCAATCGGTCCAAAGACCTGGAAGCTATTGAAAAAATCGGCCGAGGTTTTCATGAAAAATGGCCCCCTTTCACTAAAATATTCACCAAAAATACAAATTTCACCCGAATCCAATGGGGACTGCTGTGTCTCGTTCAGCCAGTATAGGACCACGTCTGGGAGAAATTTCGAGTCAATGGGTCCAAAGACCTGGAAGCTATTGAAAAAATCGGCCGAGGTTTTCATGAAAAATGGAAGATTTTCACTAAAATATTCACCAAAAATACAAATTTCACCCGAATCCAATGCGGACTGCTGTGTCTCGTTCAGCCAGTATAGGACCACGTCTGGGAGAAATTTCGAGTCAATCGGTCCAAAGACCTGGAAGCTATTGAAAAAATCGGCCGAGGTTTTCATGAAAAATGGCAGATTTTCACTAAAATATTCACCAAAAATACAAATTTCACCCGAATCCAATGGGGACTGCTGTGTCTAGTTCAGCCAGTATAGGACCACGTCTGGGAGAAATTTCGAGTCAATGGGTCCAAAGACCTGGAAGCTATTGAAAAAATCGGCCGAGGTTTTCATGAATCCAATGCGGACTGCTGTGTCTCGTTCAGCCAGTATAGGACCACATCTGGGAGAAATTTCGCGTCAATGGGTCCAAAGACCTGGAAGCTATTGAAAAAATCGGCCGAGGTTTTCATGAAAAATGGAAGATTTTCACTAAAATATTCACCAAAAATACAAATTTCACCCGAATCCAATGCGGACTGCTGTGTCTCATTCAGATAGTATAGGACCACGTCTGGGAGAAATTTCGAGTCAATCGGTCCAAAGACCTGGAAGCTATTGAAAAAATCGGCCGAGGTTTTCATTAAAAATGGCCCCCTTTCACTAAAATATTCACCAAAAATACAAATTTCACCCGAATCCAATGGGGACTGCTGTGTCTCGTTCAGCCAGTATAGGACCACGTCTGGGAGAAATTTCGAGTCAATGGGTCCAAAGACCTGGAAGCTATTGAAAAAATCGGCCGAGGTTTTCATGAAAAATGGAAGATTTTCACTAAAATATTCACCAAAAATACAAATTTCACCCGAATCCAATGCGGACTGCTGTGTCTCGTTCAGCCAGTATAGGACCACGTCTGGGAGAAATTTCGAGTCAATCGGTCCAAAGACCTGGAAGCTATTGAAAAAATCGGCCGAGGTTTTCATTAAAAATGGCCCCCTTTCACTAAAATATTCACCAAAAATACAAATTTCACCCGAATCCAATGGGGACTGCTGTGTCTCGTTCAGATAGTATAGGACCACGTCTGGGAGAAATTTCGAGTCAATCGGTCCAAAGACCTGGAAGCTATTGAAAAAATCGGCCGAGGTTTTCATGAAAAATGGCAGATTTTCACTAAAATATTCACCAAAAATACAAATTTCACCCGAATCCAATGGGGACTGCTGTGTCTAGTTCAGCCAGTATAGGACCACGTCTGGGAGAAATTTCGAGTCAATGGGTCCAAAGACCTGGAAGCTATTGAAAAAATCGGCCGAGGTTTTCATGAATCCAATGGGGACTGCTGTGTCTCGTTCAGCCAGTATAGGACCACATCTGGGAGAAATTTCGAGTCAATGGGTCCAAAGACCTGGAAGCTATTGAAAAAATCGGCCGAGGTTTTCATGAAAAATGGAAGATTTTCACTAAAATATTCACCAAAAATACAAATTTCACCCGAATCCAATGCGGACTGCTGTGTCTCGTTCAGCCAGTATAGGACCACGTCTGGGAGACATTTCGAGTCAATGGGTCCAAAGACCTGGAAGCTATTGAAAAAATCGGCCGAGGTTTTCATGAATACAATGGGGACTGCTGTGTCTCGTTCAGCCAGTATAGGACCACATCTGGGAGAAATTTCGAGTCAATGGGTCCAAAGACCTGGAAGCTATTGAAAAAATCGGCCGAGGTTTTCATGAATCCAATGGGGACTGCTGTGTCTCGTTCAGCCAGTATAGGACCACATCTGGGAGAAATTTCGAGTCAATGGGTCCAAAGACCTGGAAGCTATTGAAAAAATCGGCCGAGGTTTTCATGAAAAATGGAAGATTTTCACTAAAATATTCACCAAAAATACAAATTTCACCCGAATCCAATGCGGACTGCTGTGTCTCGTTCAGCCAGTATAGGACCACGTCTGGGAGACATTTCGAGTCAATGGGTCCAAAGACCTGGAAGCTATTGAAAAAATCGGCCGAGGTTTTCATGAATCCAATGGGGACTGCTGTGTCTCGTTCAGCCAGTATAGGACCACATCTGGGAGAAATTTCGAGTCAATGGGTCCAAAGACCTGGAAGCTATTGAAAAAATCGGCCGAGGTTTTCATGAAAAATGGAAGATTTTCACTAAAATATTCACCAAAAATACAAATTTCACCCGAATCCAATGCGGACTGCTGTGTCTCGTTCAGCCAGTATAGGACCACGTCTGGGAGAAATTTCGAGTCAATCGGTCCAAAGACCTGGAAGCTATTGAAAAAATCGGCCGAGGTTTTCATTAAAAATGGCCCCCTTTCACTAAAATATTCACCAAAAATACAAATTTCACCCGAATCCAATGCGGACTGCTGTGTCTCGTTCAGATAGTATAGGACCACGTCTGGGAGAAATTTCGAGTCAATGGGTCCAAAGACCTGGAAGCTATTGAAAAAATCGGCCGAGGTTTTCACTAAAAATGGCCCCCTTTCACTAAAATATTCACCAAAAATACAAATTTCACCCGAATCCAATGCGGACTGCTGTGTCTCGTTCAGATAGTATAGGACCACGTCTGGGAGAAATTTCGAGTCAATCGGTCCAAAGACCTGGAAGCTATTGAAAAAATCGGCCGAGGTTTTCATTAAAAATGGCCCCCTTTCACTAAAATATTCACCAAAAATACAAATTTCACCCGAATCCAATGGGGACTGCTGTGTCTCGTTCAGATAGTATAGGACCACGTCTGGGAGAAATTTCGAGTCAATCGGTCCAAAGACCTGGAAGCTATTGAAAAAATCGGCCGAGGTTTTCATGAAAAATGGCCCCCTTTCACTAAAATATTCACCAAAAATACAAATTTCACCCGAATCCAAGGGGGACTGCTGTGTCTCGTTCAGCCAGTATAGGACCACATCTGGGAGAAATTTCGAGTCAATGGGTCCAAAGACCTGGAAGCTATTGAAAAAATCGGCCGAGGTTTTCATGAAAAATGGAAGATTTTCACTAAAATATTCACCAAAAATACAAATTTCACCCGAATCCAATGCGGACTGCTGTGTCTCGTTCAGCCAGTATAGGACCACGTCTGGGAGACATTTCGAGTCAATGGGTCCACAGACCTGGAAGCTATTGAAAAAATCGGCCGAGGTTTTCATGAATCCAATGGGGACTGCTGTGTCTCGTTCAGCCAGTATAGGACCACATCTGGGAGAAATTTCGAGTCAATGGGTCCAAAGACCTGGAAGCTATTGAAAAAATCGGCCGAGGTTTTCATGAATCCAATGGGGACTGCTGTGTCTCGTTCAGCCAGTATAGGACCACATCTGGGAGAAATTTCGAGTCAATGGGTCCAAAGACCTGGAAGCTATTGAAAAAATCGGCCGAGGTTTTCATGAAAAATGGAAGATTTTCACTAAAATATTCACCAAAAATACAAATTTCACCCGAATCCAATGCGGACTGCTGTGTCTCGTTCAGCCAGTATAGGACCACGTCTGGGAGACATTTCGAGTCAATGGGTCCAAAGACCTGGAAGCTATTGAAAAAATCGGCCGAGGTTTTCATTAAAAATGGCCCCCTTTCACTAAAATATTCACCAAAAATACAAATTTCACCCGAATCCAATGGGGACTGCTGTGTCTCGTTCAGATAGTATAGGACCACGTCTGGGAGAAATTTCGAGTCAATCGGTCCAAAGACCTGGAAGCTATTGAAAAAATCGGCCGAGGTTTTCATGAAAAATGGCCCCCTTTCACTAAAATATTCACCAAAAATACAAATTTCACCCGAATCCAAGGGGGACTGCTGTGTCTCGTTCAGCCAGCATAGGACCACGTCTGGGAGAAATTTCGAGTCAATGGGTCCAAAGACCTGGAAGCTATTGAAAAAATCGGCCGAGGTTTTCATGAAAAATGGAAGATTTTCACTAAAATATTCACCAAAAATACAAATTTCACCCGAATCCAATGCGGACTGCTGTGTCTCGTTCAGCCAGTATAGGACCACGTCTGGGAGAAATTTCGAGTCAATGGGTCCAAAGACCTGGAAGCTATTGAAAAAATCGGCCGAGGTTTTCATGAATCCAATGGGGACTGCTGTGTCTCGTTCAGCCAGTATAGGACCACATCTGGGAGAAATTTCGCGTCAATGGGTCCAAAGACCTGGAAGCTATTGAAAAAATCGGCCGAGGTTTTCATTAAAAATGGCCCCCTTTCACTAAAATATTCACCAAAAATACAAATTTCACCCGAATCCAATGGGGACTGCTGTGTCTCGTTCAGATAGTATAGGACCACGTCTGGGAGAAATTTCGAGTCAATCGGTCCAAAGACCTGGAAGCTATTGAAAAAATCGGCCGAGGTTTTCATGAAAAATGGCCCCCTTTCACTAAAATATTCACCAAAAATACAAATTTCACCCGAATCCAAGGGGGACTGCTGTGTCTCGTTCAGCCAGTATAGGACCACGTCTGGGAGAAATTTCGAGTCAATGGGTCCAAAGACCTGGAAGCTATTGAAAAAATCGGCCGAGGTTTTCATGAAAAATGGAAGATTTTCACTAAAATATTCACCAAAAATACAAATTTCACCCGAATCCAATGCGGACTGCTGTGTCTCGTTCAGCCAGTATAGGACCACGTCTGGGAGAAATTTCGAGTCAATCGGTCCAAAGACCTGGAAGCTATTGAAAAAATCGGCCGAGGTTTTCATGAAAAATGGCCCCCTTTCACTAAAATATTCACCAAAAATACAAATTTCACCCGAATCCAATGGGGACTGCTGTGTCTCGTTCAGCCAGTATAGGACCACGTCTGGGAGAAATTTCGAGTCAATGGGTCCAAAGACCTGGAAGCTATTGAAAAAATCGGCCGAGGTTTTCATGAAAAATGGAAGATTTTCACTAAAATATTCACCAAAAATACAAATTTCACCCGAATCCAATGCGGACTGCTGTGTCTCGTTCAGCCAGTATAGGACCACGTCTGGGAGAAATTTCGAGTCAATCGGTCCAAAGACCTGGAAGCTATTGAAAAAATCGGCCGAGGTTTTCATGAAAAATGGCAGATTTTCACTAAAATATTCACCAAAAATACAAATTTCACCCGAATCCAATGGGGACTGCTGTGTCTAGTTCAGCCAGTATAGGACCACGTCTGGGAGAAATTTCGAGTCAATGGGTCCAAAGACCTGGAAGCTATTGAAAAAATCGGCCGAGGTTTTCATGAATCCAATGGGGACTGCTGTGTCTCGTTCAGCCAGTATAGGACCACATCTGGGAGAAATTTCGCGTCAATGGGTCCAAAGACCTGGAAGCTATTGAAAAAATCGGCCGAGGTTTTCATGAAAAATGGAAGATTTTCACTAAAATATTCACCAAAAATACAAATTTCACCCGAATCCAATGCGGACTGCTGTGTCTCATTCAGATAGTATAGGACCACGTCTGGGAGAAATTTCGAGTCAATCGGTCCAAAGACCTGGAAGCTATTGAAAAAATCGGCCGAGGTTTTCATGAAAAATGGCCCCCTTTCACTAAAATATTCACCAAAAATACAAATTTCACCCGAATCCAAGGGGGACTGCTGTGTCTCGTTCAGCCAGTATAGGACCACGTCTGGGAGAAATTTCGAGTCAATGGGTCCAAAGACCTGGAAGCTATTGAAAAAATCGGCCGAGGTTTTCATGAAAAATGGAAGATTTTCACTAAAATATTCACCAAAAATACAAATTTCACCCGAATCAATGCGGACTGCTGTGTCTCGTTCAGCCAGTATAGGACCACGTCTGGGAGAAATTTCGAGTCAATCGGTCCAAAGACCTGGAAGCTATTGAAAAAATCGGCCGAGGTTTTCATGAAAAATGGCCCCCTTTCACTAAAATATTCACCAAAAATACAAATTTCACCCGAATCCAATGGGGACTGCTGTGTCTCGTTCAGCCAGTATAGGACCACGTCTGGGAGAAATTCGAGTCAATGGGTCCAAAGACCTGGAAGCTATTGAAAAAATCGGCCGAGGTTTTCATGAAAAATGGAAGATTTTCACTAAAATATTCACCAAAAATACAAATTTCACCCGAATCCAATGCGGACTGCTGTGTCTCGTTCAGCCAGTATAGGACCACGTCTGGGAGAAATTTCGAGTCAATCGGTCCAAAGACCTGGAAGCTATTGAAAAAATCGGCCGAGGTTTTCATGAAAAATGGCAGATTTTCACTAAAATATTCACCAAAAATACAAATTTCACCCGAATCCAATGGGGACTGCTGTGTCTAGTTCAGCCAGTATAGGACCACGTCTGGGAGAAATTTCGAGTCAATGGGTCCAAAGACCTGGAAGCTATTGAAAAAATCGGCCGAGGTTTTCATGAATCCAATGGGGACTGCTGTGTCTCGTTCAGCCAGTATAGGACCACATCTGGGAGAAATTTCGCGTCAATGGGTCCAAAGACCTGGAAGCTATTGAAAAAATCGGCCGAGGTTTTCATGAAAAATGGAAGATTTTCACTAAAATATTCACCAAAAATACAAATTTCACCCGAATCCAATGCGGACTGCTGTGTCTCATTCAGATAGTATAGGACCACGTCTGGG
The DNA here is from genome assembly GCF_965226575.1 of Pagrus pagrus. Taxonomy (NCBI): domain Eukaryota; kingdom Metazoa; phylum Chordata; class Actinopteri; order Spariformes; family Sparidae; genus Pagrus; species Pagrus pagrus. Next base: position 28,044 of record NW_028175392.1, on the reverse strand, counting down.
AGAAATTTCGAGTCAATCGGTCCAAAGACCTGGAAGCTATTGAAAAAATCGGCCGAGGTTTTCATTAAAAATGGCCCCCTTTCACTAAAATATTCACCAAAAATACAAATTTCACCCGAATCCAATGGGGACTGCTGTGTCTCGTTCAGCCAGTATAGGACCACGTCTGGGAGAAATTTCGAGTCAATGGGTCCAAAGACCTGGAAGCTATTGAAAAAATCGGCCGAGGTTTTCATGAATCCAATGCGGACTGCTGTGTCTCGTTCAGCCAGTATAGGACCACATCTGGGAGAAATTTCGAGTCAATGGGTCCAAAGACCTGGAAGCTATTGAAAAAATCGGCCGAGGTTTTCATGAAAAATGGAAGATTTTCACTAAAATATTCACCAAAAATACAAATTTCACCCGAATCCAATGCGGACTGCTGTGTCTCGTTCAGCCAGTATAGGACCACGTCTGGGAGACATTTCGAGTCAATGGGTCCAAAGACCTGGAAGCTATTGAAAAAATCGGCCGAGGTTTTCATGAATCCAATGGGGACTGCTGTGTCTCGTTCAGCCAGTATAGGACCACGTCTGGGAGAAATTTCGAGTCAATGGGTCCAAAGACCTGGAAGCTATTGAAAAAATCGGCCGAGGTTTTCATGAATCCAATGGGGACTGCTGTGTCTCGTTCAGCCAGTATAGGACCACATCTGGGAGAAATTTCGAGTCAATGGGTCCAAAGACCTGGAAGCTATTGAAAAAATCGGCCGAGGTTTTCATGAAAAATGGAAGATTTTCACTAAAATATTCACCAAAAATACAAATTTCACCCGAATCCAATGCGGACTGCTGTGTCTCGTTCAGCCAGTATAGGACCACGTCTGGGAGAAATTTCGAGTCAATCGGTCCAAAGACCTGGAAGCTATTGAAAAAATCGGCCGAGGTTTTCATTAAAAATGGCCCCCTTTCACTAAAATATTCACCAAAAATACAAATTTCACCCGAATCCAATGGGGACTGCTGTGTCTCGTTCAGATAGTATAGGACCACGTCTGGGAGAAATTTCGAGTCAATCGGTCCAAAGACCTGGAAGCTATTGAAAAAATCGGCCGAGGTTTTCATGAAAAATGGCAGATTTTCACTAAAATATTCACCAAAAATACAAATTTCACCCGAATCCAATGGGGACTGCTGTGTCTAGTTCAGCCAGTATAGGACCACGTCTGGGAGAAATTTCGAGTCAATGGGTCCAAAGACCTGGAAGCTATTGAAAAAATCGGCCGAGGTTTTCATGAATCCAATGGGGACTGCTGTGTCTCGTTCAGCCAGTATAGGACCACATCTGGGAGAAATTTCGAGTCAATGGGTCCAAAGACCTGGAAGCTATTGAAAAAATCGGCCGAGGTTTTCATGAAAAATGGAAGATTTTCACTAAAATATTCACCAAAAATACAAATTTCACCCGAATCCAATGCGGACTGCTGTGTCTCGTTCAGCCAGTATAGGACCACGTCTGGGAGACATTTCGAGTCAATGGGTCCACAGACCTGGAAGCTATTGAAAAAATCGGCCGAGGTTTTCATGAATCCAATGGGGACTGCTGTGTCTCGTTCAGCCAGTATAGGACCACATCTGGGAGAAATTTCGAGTCAATGGGTCCAAAGACCTGGAAGCTATTGAAAAAATCGGCCGAGGTTTTCATGAATCCAATGGGGACTGCTGTGTCTCGTTCAGCCAGTATAGGACCACATCTGGGAGAAATTTCGAGTCAATGGGTCCAAAGACCTGGAAGCTATTGAAAAAATCGGCCGAGGTTTTCATGAAAAATGGAAGATTTTCACTAAAATATTCACCAAAAATACAAATTTCACCCGAATCCAATGCGGACTGCTGTGTCTCGTTCAGCCAGTATAGGACCACGTCTGGGAGACATTTCGAGTCAATGGGTCCAAAGACCTGGAAGCTATTGAAAAAATCGGCCGAGGTTTTCATTAAAAATGGCCCCCTTTCACTAAAATATTCACCAAAAATACAAATTTCACCCGAATCCAATGGGGACTGCTGTGTCTCGTTCAGATAGTATAGGACCACGTCTGGGAGAAATTTCGAGTCAATCGGTCCAAAGACCTGGAAGCTATTGAAAAAATCGGCCGAGGTTTTCATGAAAAATGGCCCCCTTTCACTAAAATATTCACCAAAAATACAAATTTCACCCGAATCCAATGGGGACTGCTGTGTCTCGTTCAGCCAGTATAGGACCACGTCTGGGAGAAATTTCGAGTCAATGGGTCCAAAGACCTGGAAGCTATTGAAAAAATCGGCCGAGGTTTTCATGAAAAATGGAAGATTTTCACTAAAATATTCACCAAAAATACAAATTTCACCCGAATCCAATGCGGACTGCTGTGTCTCGTTCAGCCAGTATAGGACCACGTCTGGGAGAAATTTCGAGTCAATGGGTCCAAAGACCTGGAAGCTATTGAAAAAATCGGCCGAGGTTTTCATGAATCCAATGGGGACTGCTGTGTCTCGTTCAGCCAGTATAGGACCACATCTGGGAGAAATTTCGCGTCAATGGGTCCAAAGACCTGGAAGCTATTGAAAAAATCGGCCGAGGTTTTCATTAAAAATGGCCCCCTTTCACTAAAATATTCACCAAAAATACAAATTTCACCCGAATCCAATGGGGACTGCTGTGTCTCGTTCAGATAGTATAGGACCACGTCTGGGAGAAATTTCGAGTCAATCGGTCCAAAGACCTGGAAGCTATTGAAAAAATCGGCCGAGGTTTTCATGAAAAATGGCCCCCTTTCACTAAAATATTCACCAAAAATACAAATTTCACCCGAATCCAAGGGGGACTGCTGTGTCTCGTTCAGCCAGTATAGGACCACGTCTGGGAGAAATTTCGAGTCAATGGGTCCAAAGACCTGGAAGCTATTGAAAAAATCGGCCGAGGTTTTCATGAAAAATGGAAGATTTTCACTAAAATATTCACCAAAAATACAAATTTCACCCGAATCCAATGCGGACTGCTGTGTCTCGTTCAGCCAGTATAGGACCACGTCTGGGAGAAATTTCGAGTCAATCGGTCCAAAGACCTGGAAGCTATTGAAAAAATCGGCCGAGGTTTTCATGAAAAATGGCCCCCTTTCACTAAAATATTCACCAAAAATACAAATTTCACCCGAATCCAATGGGGACTGCTGTGTCTCGTTCAGCCAGTATAGGACCACGTCTGGGAGAAATTTCGAGTCAATGGGTCCAAAGACCTGGAAGCTATTGAAAAAATCGGCCGAGGTTTTCATGAAAAATGGAAGATTTTCACTAAAATATTCACCAAAAATACAAATTTCACCCGAATCCAATGCGGACTGCTGTGTCTCGTTCAGCCAGTATAGGACCACGTCTGGGAGAAATTTCGAGTCAATCGGTCCAAAGACCTGGAAGCTATTGAAAAAATCGGCCGAGGTTTTCATGAAAAATGGCAGATTTTCACTAAAATATTCACCAAAAATACAAATTTCACCCGAATCCAATGGGGACTGCTGTGTCTAGTTCAGCCAGTATAGGACCACGTCTGGGAGAAATTTCGAGTCAATGGGTCCAAAGACCTGGAAGCTATTGAAAAAATCGGCCGAGGTTTTCATGAATCCAATGGGGACTGCTGTGTCTCGTTCAGCCAGTATAGGACCACATCTGGGAGAAATTTCACGTCAATGGGTCCAAAGACCTGGAAGCTATTGAAAAAATCGGCCGAGGTTTTCATGAAAAATGGAAGATTTTCACTAAAATATTCACCAAAAATACAAATTTCACCCGAATCCAATGCGGACTGCTGTGTCTCATTCAGATAGTATAGGACCACGTCTGGGAGAAATTTCGAGTCAATCGGTCCAAAGACCTGGAAGCTATTGAAAAAATCGGCCGAGGTTTTCATGAAAAATGGCCCCCTTTCACTAAAATATTCACCAAAAATACAAATTTCACCCGAATCCAAGGGGGACTGCTGTGTCTCGTTCAGCCAGTATAGGACCACGTCTGGGAGAAATTTCGAGTCAATGGGTCCAAAGACCTGGAAGCTATTGAAAAAATCGGCCGAGGTTTTCATGAAAAATGGAAGATTTTCACTAAAATATTCACCAAAAATACAAATTTCACCCGAATCCAATGCGGACTGCTGTGTCTCGTTCAGCCAGTATAGGACCACGTCTGGGAGAAATTTCGAGTCAATCGGTCCAAAGACCTGGAAGCTATTGAAAAAATCGGCCGAGGTTTTCATGAAAAATGGCCCCCTTTCACTAAAATATTCACCAAAAATACAAATTTCACCCGAATCCAATGGGGACTGCTGTGTCTCGTTCAGCCAGTATAGGACCACGTCTGGGAGAAATTTCGAGTCAATGGGTCCAAAGACCTGGAAGCTATTGAAAAAATCGGCCGAGGTTTTCATGAAAAATGGAAGATTTTCACTAAAATATTCACCAAAAATACAAATTTCACCCGAATCCAATGCGGACTGCTGTGTCTCGTTCAGCCAGTATAGGACCACGTCTGGGAGAAATTTCGAGTCAATCGGTCCAAAGACCTGGAAGCTATTGAAAAAATCGGCCGAGGTTTTCATGAAAAATGGCAGATTTTCACTAAAATATTCACCAAAAATACAAATTTCACCCGAATCCAATGGGGACTGCTGTGTCTAGTTCAGCCAGTATAGGACCACGTCTGGGAGAAATTTCGAGTCAATGGGTCCAAAGACCTGGAAGCTATTGAAAAAATCGGCCGAGGTTTTCATGAATCCAATGGGGACTGCTGTGTCTCGTTCAGCCAGTATAGGACCACATCTGGGAGAAATTTCGCGTCAATGGGTCCAAAGACCTGGAAGCTATTGAAAAAATCGGCCGAGGTTTTCATGAAAAATGGAAGATTTTCACTAAAATATTCACCAAAAATACAAATTTCACCCGAATCCAATGCGGACTGCTGTGTCTCATTCAGATAGTATAGGACCACGTCTGGGAGAAATTTCGAGTCAATCGGTCCAAAGACCTGGAAGCTATTGAAAAAATCGGCCGAGGTTTTCATTAAAAATGGCCCCCTTTCACTAAAATATTCACCAAAAATACAAATTTCACCCGAATCCAATGGGGACTGCTGTGTCTCGTTCAGCCAGTATAGGACCACGTCTGGGAGAAATTTCGAGTCAATGGGTCCAAAGACCTGGAAGCTATTGAAAAAATCGGCCGAGGTTTTCACTAAAGATGGCCCCCTTTCACTAAAATATTCACCAAAAATACAAATTTCACCCGAATCCAATGCGGACTGCTGTGTCTCGTTCAGATAGTATAGGACCACGTCTGGGAGAAATTTCGAGTCAATCGGTCCAAAGACCTGGAAGCTATTGAAAAAATCGGCCGAGGTTTTCATTAAAAATGGCCCCCTTTCACTAAAATATTCACCAAAAATACAAATTTCACCCGAATCCAATGGGGACTGCTGTGTCTCGTTCAGATAGTATAGGACCACGTCTGGGAGAAATTTCGAGTCAATCGGTCCAAAGACCTGGAAGCTATTGAAAAAATCGGCCGAGGTTTTCATGAAAAATGGCCCCCTTTCACTAAAATATTCACCAAAAATACAAATTTCACCCGAATCCAAGGGGGACTGCTGTGTCTCGTTCAGCCAGTATAGGACCACGTCTGGGAGAAATTTCGAGTCAATGGGTCCAAAGACCTGGAAGCTATTGAAAAAATCGGCCGAGGTTTTCATGAAAAATGGAAGATTTTCACTAAAATATTCACCAAAAATACAAATTTCACCCGAATCCAATGCGGACTGCTGTGTCTCGTTCAGCCAGTATAGGACCACGTCTGGGAGAAATTTCGAGTCAATCGGTCCAAAGACCTGGAAGCTATTGAAAAAATCGGCCGAGGTTTTCATGAAAAATGGCCCCCTTTCACTAAAATATTCACCAAAAATACAAATTTCACCCGAATCCAATGGGGACTGCTGTGTCTCGTTCAGCCAGTATAGGACCACGTCTGGGAGAAATTTCGAGTCAATGGGTCCAAAGACCTGGAAGCTATTGAAAAAATCGGCCGAGGTTTTCATGAAAAATGGAAGATTTTCACTAAAATATTCACCAAAAATACAAATTTCACCCGAATCCAATGCGGACTGCTGTGTCTCGTTCAGCCAGTATAGGACCACGTCTGGGAGAAATTTCGAGTCAATCGGTCCAAAGACCTGGAAGCTATTGAAAAAATCGGCCGAGGTTTTCATGAAAAATGGCAGATTTTCACTAAAATATTCACCAAAAATACAAATTTCACCCGAATCCAATGGGGACTGCTGTGTCTAGTTCAGCCAGTATAGGACCACGTCTGGGAGAAATTTCGAGTCAATGGGTCCAAAGACCTGGAAGCTATTGAAAAAATCGGCCGAGGTTTTCATGAATCCAATGGGGACTGCTGTGTCTCGTTCAGCCAGTATAGGACCACATCTGGGAGAAATTTCGCGTCAATGGGTCCAAAGACCTGGAAGCTATTGAAAAAATCGGCCGAGGTTTTCATGAAAAATGGAAGATTTTCACTAAAATATTCACCAAAAATACAAATTTCACCCGAATCCAATGCGGACTGCTGTGTCTCATTCAGATAGTATAGGACCACGTCTGGGAGAAATTTCGAGTCAATCGGTCCAAAGACCTGGAAGCTATTGAAAAAATCGGCCGAGGTTTTCATTAAAAATGGCCCCCTTTCACTAAAATATTCACCAAAAATACAAATTTCACCCGAATCCAATGGGGACTGCTGTGTCTCGTTCAGCCAGTATAGGACCACGTCTGGGAGAAATTTCGAGTCAATGGGTCCAAAGACCTGGAAGCTATTGAAAAAATCGGCCGAGGTTTTCATGAAAAATGGAAGATTTTCACTAAAATATTCACCAAAAATACAAATTTCACCCGAATCCAATGCGGACTGCTGTGTCTCGTTCAGCCAGTATAGGACCACGTCTGGGAGAAATTTCGAGTCAATCGGTCCAAAGACCTGGAAGCTATTGAAAAAATCGGCCGAGGTTTTCATGAAAAATGGCCCCCTTTCACTAAAATATTCACCAAAAATACAAATTTCACCCGAATCCAATGGGGACTGCTGTGTCTCGTTCAGCCAGTATAGGACCACGTCTGGGAGAAATTTCGAGTCAATGGGTCCAAAGACCTGGAAGCTATTGAAAAAATCGGCCGAGGTTTTCATGAAAAATGGAAGATTTTCACTAAAATATTCACCAAAAATACAAATTTCACCCGAATCCAATGCGGACTGCTGTGTCTCGTTCAGCCAGTATAGGACCACGTCTGGGAGAAATTTCGAGTCAATCGGTCCAAAGACCTGGAAGCTATTGAAAAAATCGGCCGAGGTTTTCATGAAAAATGGCAGATTTTCACTAAAATATTCACCAAAAATACAAATTTCACCCGAATCCAATGGGGACTGCTGTGTCTAGTTCAGCCAGTATAGGACCACGTCTGGGAGAAATTTCGAGTCAATGGGTCCAAAGACCTGGAAGCTATTGAAAAAATCGGCCGAGGTTTTCATGAATCCAATGGGGACTGCTGTGTCTCGTTCAGCCAGTATAGGACCACATCTGGGAGAAATTTCACGTCAATGGGTCCAAAGACCTGGAAGCTATTGAAAAAATCGGCCGAGGTTTTCATGAAAAATGGAAGATTTTCACTAAAATATTCACCAAAAATACAAATTTCACCCGAATCCAATGCGGACTGCTGTGTCTCATTCAGATAGTATAGGACCACGTCTGGGAGAAATTTCGAGTCAATCGGTCCAAAGACCTGGAAGCTATTGAAAAAATCGGCCGAGGTTTTCATGAAAAATGGCCCCCTTTCACTAAAATATTCACCAAAAATACAAATTTCACCCGAATCCAAGGGGGACTGCTGTGTCTCGTTCAGCCAGTATAGGACCACGTCTGGGAGAAATTTCGAGTCAATGGGTCCAAAGACCTGGAAGCTATTGAAAAAATCGGCCGAGGTTTTCATGAAAAATGGAAGATTTTCACTAAAATATTCACCAAAAATACAAATTTCACCCGAATCCAATGCGGACTGCTGTGTCTCGTTCAGCCAGTATAGGACCACGTCTGGGAGAAATTTCGAGTCAATCGGTCCAAAGACCTGGAAGCTATTGAAAAAATCGGCCGAGGTTTTCATGAAAAATGGCCCCCTTTCACTAAAATATTCACCAAAAATACAAATTTCACCCGAATCCAATGGGGACTGCTGTGTCTCGTTCAGCCAGTATAGGACCACGTCTGGGAGAAATTTCGAGTCAATGGGTCCAAAGACCTGGAAGCTATTGAAAAAATCGGCCGAGGTTTTCATGAAAAATGGAAGATTTTCACTAAAATATTCACCAAAAATACAAATTTCACCCGAATCCAATGCGGACTGCTGTGTCTCGTTCAGCCAGTATAGGACCACGTCTGGGAGAAATTTCGAGTCAATCGGTCCAAAGACCTGGAAGCTATTGAAAAAATCGGCCGAGGTTTTCATGAAAAATGGCAGATTTTCACTAAAATATTCACCAAAAATACAAATTTCACCCGAATCCAATGGGGACTGCTGTGTCTAGTTCAGCCAGTATAGGACCACGTCTGGGAGAAATTTCGAGTCAATGGGTCCAAAGACCTGGAAGCTATTGAAAAAATCGGCCGAGGTTTTCATGAATCCAATGGGGACTGCTGTGTCTCGTTCAGCCAGTATAGGACCACATCTGGGAGAAATTTCGCGTCAATGGGTCCAAAGACCTGGAAGCTATTGAAAAAATCGGCCGAGGTTTTCATGAAAAATGGAAGATTTTCACTAAAATATTCACCAAAAATACAAATTTCACCCGAATCCAATGCGGACTGCTGTGTCTCATTCAGATAGTATAGGACCACGTCTGGGAGAAATTTCGAGTCAATCGGTCCAAAGACCTGGAAGCTATTGAAAAAATCGGCCGAGGTTTTCATTAAAAATGGCCCCCTTTCACTAAAATATTCACCAAAAATACAAATTTCACCCGAATCCAATGGGGACTGCTGTGTCTCGTTCAGCCAGTATAGGACCACGTCTGGGAGAAATTTCGAGTCAATGGGTCCAAAGACCTGGAAGCTATTGAAAAAATCGGCCGAGGTTTTCACTAAAGATGGCCCCCTTTCACTAAAATATTCACCAAAAATACAAATTTCACCCGAATCCAATGCGGACTGCTGTGTCTCGTTCAGATAGTATAGGACCACGTCTGGGAGAAATTTCGAGTCAATCGGTCCAAAGACCTGGAAGCTATTGAAAAAATCGGCCGAGGTTTTCATTAAAAATGGCCCCCTTTCACTAAAATATTCACCAAAAATACAAATTTCACCCGAATCCAATGGGGACTGCTGTGTCTCGTTCAGATAGTATAGGACCACGTCTGGGAGAAATTTCGAGTCAATCGGTCCAAAGACCTGGAAGCTATTGAAAAAATCGGCCGAGGTTTTCATGAAAAATGGCCCCCTTTCACTAAAATATTCACCAAAAATACAAATTTCACCCGAATCCAAGGGGGACTGCTGTGTCTCGTTCAGCCAGTATAGGACCACGTCTGGGAGAAATTTCGAGTCAATGGGTCCAAAGACCTGGAAGCTATTGAAAAAATCGGCCGAGGTTTTCATGAAAAATGGAAGATTTTCACTAAAATATTCACCAAAAATACAAATTTCACCCGAATCCAATGCGGACTGCTGTGTCTCGTTCAGCCAGTATAGGACCACGTCTGGGAGAAATTTCGAGTCAATCGGTCCAAAGACCTGGAAGCTATTGAAAAAATCGGCCGAGGTTTTCATGAAAAATGGCCCCCTTTCACTAAAATATTCACCAAAAATACAAATTTCACCCGAATCCAATGGGGACTGCTGTGTCTCGTTCAGCCAGTATAGGACCACGTCTGGGAGAAATTTCGAGTCAATGGGTCCAAAGACCTGGAAGCTATTGAAAAAATCGGCCGAGGTTTTCATGAAAAATGGAAGATTTTCACTAAAATATTCACCAAAAATACAAATTTCACCCGAATCCAATGCGGACTGCTGTGTCTCGTTCAGCCAGTATAGGACCACGTCTGGGAGAAATTTCGAGTCAATCGGTCCAAAGACCTGGAAGCTATTGAAAAAATCGGCCGAGGTTTTCATGAAAAATGGCAGATTTTCACTAAAATATTCACCAAAAATACAAATTTCACCCGAATCCAATGGGGACTGCTGTGTCTAGTTCAGCCAGTATAGGACCACGTCTGGGAGAAATTTCGAGTCAATGGGTCCAAAGACCTGGAAGCTATTGAAAAAATCGGCCGAGGTTTTCATGAATCCAATGGGGACTGCTGTGTCTCGTTCAGCCAGTATAGGACCACATCTGGGAGAAATTTCGCGTCAATGGGTCCAAAGACCTGGAAGCTATTGAAAAAATCGGCCGAGGTTTTCATGAAAAATGGAAGATTTTCACTAAAATATTCACCAAAAATACAAATTTCACCCGAATCCAATGCGGACTGCTGTGTCTCATTCAGATAGTATAGGACCACGTCTGGGAGAAATTTCGAGTCAATCGGTCCAAAGACCTGGAAGCTATTGAAAAAATCGGCCGAGGTTTTCATTAAAAATGGCCCCCTTTCACTAAAATATTCACCAAAAATACAAATTTCACCCGAATCCAATGGGGACTGCTGTGTCTCGTTCAGCCAGTATAGGACCACGTCTGGGAGAAATTTCGAGTCAATGGGTCCAAAGACCTGGAAGCTATTGAAAAAATCGGCCGAGGTTTTCATGAAAAATGGAAGATTTTCACTAAAATATTCACCAAAAATACAAATTTCACCCGAATCCAATGCGGACTGCTGTGTCTCGTTCAGCCAGTATAGGACCACGTCTGGGAGAAATTTCGAGTCAATCGGTCCAAAGACCTGGAAGCTATTGAAAAAATCGGCCGAGGTTTTCATTAAAAATGGCCCCCTTTCACTAAAATATTCACCAAAAATACAAATTTCACCCGAATCCAATGGGGACTGCTGTGTCTCGTTCAGATAGTATAGGACCACGTCTGGGAGAAATTTCGAGTCAATCGGTCCAAAGACCTGGAAGCTATTGAAAAAATCGGCCGAGGTTTTCATGAATCCAATGGGGACTGCTGTGTCTCGTTCAGCCAGTATAGGACCACATCTGGGAGAAATTTCGAGTCAATGGGTCCAAAGACCTGGAAGCTATTGAAAAAATCGGCCGAGGTTTTCATGAAAAATGGAAGATTTTCACTAAAATATTCACCAAAAATACAAATTTCACCCGAATCCAATGCGGACTGCTGTGTCTCGTTCAGCCAGTATAGGACCACGTCTGGGAGACATTTCGAGTCAATGGGTCCAAAGACCTGGAAGCTATTGAAAAAATCGGCCGAGGTTTTCATGAATCCAATGGGGACTGCTGTGTCTCGTTCAGCCAGTATAGGACCACATCTGGGAGAAATTTCGAGTCAATGGGTCCAAAGACCTGGAAGCTATTGAAAAAATCGGCCGAGGTTTTCATGAATCCAATGGGGACTGCTGTGTCTCGTTCAGCCAGTATAGGACCACATCTGGGAGAAATTTCGAGTCAATGGGTCCAAAGACCTGGAAGCTATTGAAAAAATCGGCCGAGGTTTTCATGAAAGATGGAAGATTTTCACTAAAATATTCACCAAAAATACAAATTTCACCCGAATCCAATGCGGACTGCTGTGTCTCGTTCAGCCAGTATAGGACCACGTCTGGGAGACATTTCGAGTCAATGGGTCCAAAGACCTGGAAGCTATTGAAAAAATCGGCCGAGGTTTTCATGAAGCCAATGGGGACTGCTGTGTCTCGTTCAGCCAGTATAGGACCACATCTGGGAGAAATTTCGAGTCAATGGGTCCAAAGACCTGGAAGCTATTGAAAAAATCGGCCGAGGTTTTCATGAAAAATGGAAGATTTTCACTAAAATATTCACCAAAAATACAAATTTCACCCGAATCCAATGCGGACTGCTGTGTCTCGTTCAGCCAGTATAGGACCACGTCTGGGAGAAATTTCGAGTCAATCGGTCCAAAGACCTGGAAGCTATTGAAAAAATCGGCCGAGGTTTTCATTAAAAATGGCCCCCTTTCACTAAAATATTCACCAAAAATACAAATTTCACCCGAATCCAATGCGGACTGCTGTGTCTCGTTCAGATAGTATAGGACCACGTCTGGGAGAAATTTCGAGTCAATGGGTCCAAAGACCTGGAAGCTATTGAAAAAATCGGCCGAGGTTTTCACTAAAAATGGCCCCCTTTCACTAAAATATTCACCAAAAATACAAATTTCACCCGAATCCAATGCGGACTGCTGTGTCTCGTTCAGATAGTATAGGACCACGTCTGGGAGAAATTTCGAGTCAATCGGTCCAAAGACCTGGAAGCTATTGAAAAAATCGGCCGAGGTTTTCATTAAAAATGGCCCCCTTTCACTAAAATATTCACCAAAAATACAAATTTCACCCGAATCCAATGGGGACTGCTGTGTCTCGTTCAGATAGTATAGGACCACGTCTGGGAGAAATTTCGAGTCAATCGGTCGAAAGATCTGGAAGCTATTGAAAAAATCGGCCGAGGTTTTCATGAAAAATGGCCCCCTTTCACTAAAATATTCACCAAAAATACAAATTTCACCCGAATCCAAGGGGGACTGCTGTGTCTCGTTCAGCCAGTATAGGACCACATCTGGGAGAAATTTCGAGTCAATGGGTCCAAAGACCTGGAAGCTATTGAAAAAATCGGCCGAGGTTTTCATGAATCCAATGGGGACTGCTGTGTCTCGTTCAGCCAGTATAGGACCACATCTGGGAGAAATTTCGAGTCAATGGGTCCAAAGACCTGGAAGCTATTGAAAAAATCGGCCGAGGTTTTCATGAAAAATGGAAGATTTTCACTAAAATATTCACCAAAAATACAAATTTCACCCGAATCCAATGCGGACTGCTGTGTCTCGTTCAGCCAGTATAGGACCACGTCTGGGAGACATTTCGAGTCAATGGGTCCAAAGACCTGGAAGCTATTGAAAAAATCGGCCGAGGTTTTCATGAATCCAATGGGGACTGCTGTGTCTCGTTCAGCCAGTATAGGACCACATCTGGGAGAAATTTCGAGTCAATGGGTCCAAAGACCTGGAAGCTATTGAAAAAATCGGCCGAGGTTTTCATGAATCCAATGGGGACTGCTGTGTCTCGTTCAGCCAGTATAGGACCACATCTGGGAGAAATTTCGAGTCAATGGGTCCAAAGACCTGGAAGCTATTGAAAAAATCGGCCGAGGTTTTCATGAAAGATGGAAGATTTTCACTAAAATATTCACCAAAAATACAAATTTCACCCGAATCCAATGCGGACTGCTGTGTCTCGTTCAGCCAGTATAGGACCACGTCTGGGAGACATTTCGAGTCAATGGGTCCAAAGACCTGGAAGCTATTGAAAAAATCGGCCGAGGTTTTCATGAAGCCAATGGGGACTGCTGTGTCTCGTTCAGCCAGTATAGGACCACATCTGGGAGAAATTTCGAGTCAATGGGTCCAAAGACCTGGAAGCTATTGAAAAAATCGGCCGAGGTTTTCATGAAAAATGGAAGATTTTCACTAAAATATTCACCAAAAATACAAATTTCACCCGAATCCAATGCGGACTGCTGTGTCTCGTTCAGCCAGTATAGGACCACGTCTGGGAGAAATTTCGAGTCAATCGGTCCAAAGACCTGGAAGCTATTGAAAAAATCGGCAGAGGTTTTCATTAAAAATGGCCCCCTTTCACTAAAATATTCACCAAAAATACAAATTTCACCCGAATCCAATGCGGACTGCTGTGTCTCGTTCAGATAGTATAGGACCACGTCTGGGAGAAATTTCGAGTCAATGGGTCCAAAGACCTGGAAGCTATTGAAAAAATCGGCCGAGGTTTTCACTAAAAATGGCCCCCTTTCACTAAAATATTCACCAAAAATACAAATTTCACCCGAATCCAATGCGGACTGCTGTGTCTCGTTCAGATAGTATAGGACCACGTCTGGGAGAAATTTCGAGTCAATCGGTCCAAAGACCTGGAAGCTATTGAAAAAATCGGCCGAGGTTTTCATTAAAAATGGCCCCCTTTCACTAAAATATTCACCAAAAATACAAATTTCACCCGAATCCAATGGGGACTGCTGTGTCTCGTTCAGATAGTATAGGACCACGTCTGGGAGAAATTTCGAGTCAATCGGTCCAAAGATCTGGAAGCTATTGAAAAAATCGGCCGAGGTTTTCATGAAAAATGGCCCCCTTTCACTAAAATATTCACCAAAAATACAAATTTCACCCGAATCCAAGGGGGACTGCTGTGTCTCGTTCAGCCAGTATAGGACCACATCTGGGAGAAATTTCGAGTCAATGGGTCCAAAGACCTGGAAGCTATTGAAAAAATCGGCCGAGGTTTTCATGAATCCAATGGGGACTGCTGTGTCTCGTTCAGCCAGTATAGGACCACATCTGGGAGAAATTTCGAGTCAATGGGTCCAAAGACCTGGAAGCTATTGAAAAAATCGGCCGAGGTTTTCATGAAAAATGGAAGATTTTCACTAAAATATTCACCAAAAATACAAATTTCACCCGAATCCAATGCGGACTGCTGTGTCTCGTTCAGCCAGTATAGGACCACGTCTGGGAGACATTTCGAGTCAATGGGTCCAAAGACCTGGAAGCTATTGAAAAAATCGGCCGAGGTTTTCATGAATCCAATGGGGACTGCTGTGTCTCGTTCAGCCAGTATAGGACCACATCTGGGAGAAATTTCGAGTCAATGGGTCCAAAGACCTGGAAGCTATTGAAAAAATCGGCCGAGGTTTTCACTAAAGATGGCCCCCTTTCACTAAAATATTCACCAAAAATACAAATTTCACCCGAATCCAATGCGGACTGCTGTGTCTCGTTCAGATAGTATAGGACCACGTCTGGGAGAAATTTCGAGTCAATCGGTCCAAAGACCTGGAAGCTATTGAAAAAATCGGCCGAGGTTTTCATTAAAAATGGCCCCCTTTCACTAAAATATTCACCAAAAATACAAATTTCACCCGAATCCAATGGGGACTGCTGTGTCTCGTTCAGATAGTATAGGACCACGTCTGGGAGAAATTTCGAGTCAATCGGTCCAAAGACCTGGAAGCTATTGAAAAAATCGGCCGAGGTTTTCATGAAAAATGGCCCCCTTTCACTAAAATATTCACCAAAAATACAAATTTCACCCGAATCCAAGGGGGACTGCTGTGTCTCGTTCAGCCAGTATAGGACCACGTCTGGGAGAAATTTCGAGTCAATGGGTCCAAAGACCTGGAAGCTATTGAAAAAATCGGCCGAGGTTTTCATGAAAAATGGAAGATTTTCACTAAAATATTCACCAAAAATACAAATTTCACCCGAATCCAATGCGGACTGCTGTGTCTCGTTCAGATAGTATAGGACCACGTCTGGGAGAAATTTCGAGTCAATCGGTCCAAAGACCTGGAAGCTATTGAAAAAATCGGCCGAGGTTTTCATTAAAAATGGCCCCCTTTCACTAAAATATTCACCAAAAATACAAATTTCACCCGAATCCAATGGGGACTGCTGTGTCTCGTTCAGATAGTATAGGACCACGTCTGGGAGAAATTTCGAGTCAATCGGTCCAAAGATCTGGAAGCTATTGAAAAAATCGGCCGAGGTTTTCATGAAAAATGGCCCCCTTTCACTAAAATATTCACCAAAAATACAAATTTCACCCGAATCCAAGGGGGACTGCTGTGTCTCGTTCAGCCAGTATAGGACCACATCTGGGAGAAATTTCGAGTCAATGGGTCCAAAGACCTGGAAGCTATTGAAAAAATCGGCCGAGGTTTTCATGAATCCAATGGGGACTGCTGTGTCTCGTTCAGCCAGTATAGGACCACATCTGGGAGAAATTTCGAGTCAATGGGTCCAAAGACCTGGAAGCTATTGAAAAAATCGGCCGAGGTTTTCATGAAAAATGGAAGATTTTCACTAAAATATTCACCAAAAATACAAATTTCACCCGAATCCAATGCGGACTGCTGTGTCTCGTTCAGCCAGTATAGGACCACGTCTGGGAGACATTTCGAGTCAATGGGTCCAAAGACCTGGAAGCTATTGAAAAAATCGGCCGAGGTTTTCATGAATCCAATGGGGACTGCTGTGTCTCGTTCAGCCAGTATAGGACCACATCTGGGAGAAATTTCGAGTCAATGGGTCCAAAGACCTGGAAGCTATTGAAAAAATCGGCCGAGGTTTTCATGAATCCAATGGGGACTGCTGTGTCTCGTTCAGCCAGTATAGGACCACATCTGGGAGAAATTTCGAGTCAATGGGTCCAAAGACCTGGAAGCTATTGAAAAAATCGGCCGAGGTTTTCATGAAAGATGGAAGATTTTCACTAAAATATTCACCAAAAATACAAATTTCACCCGAATCCAATGCGGACTGCTGTGTCTCGTTCAGCCAGTATAGGACCACGTCTGGGAGACATTTCGAGTCAATGGGTCCAAAGACCTGGAAGCTATTGAAAAAATCGGCCGAGGTTTTCATGAAGCCAATGGGGACTGCTGTGTCTCGTTCAGCCAGTATAGGACCACATCTGGGAGAAATTTCGAGTCAATGGGTCCAAAGACCTGGAAGCTATTGAAAAAATCGGCCGAGGTTTTCATGAAAAATGGAAGATTTTCACTAAAATATTCACCAAAAATACAAATTTCACCCGAATCCAATGCGGACTGCTGTGTCTCGTTCAGCCAGTATAGGACCACGTCTGGGAGAAATTTCGAGTCAATCGGTCCAAAGACCTGGAAGCTATTGAAAAAATCGGCAGAGGTTTTCATTAAAAATGGCCCCCTTTCACTAAAATATTCACCAAAAATACAAATTTCACCCGAATCCAATGCGGACTGCTGTGTCTCGTTCAGATAGTATAGGACCACGTCTGGGAGAAATTTCGAGTCAATGGGTCCAAAGACCTGGAAGCTATTGAAAAAATCGGCCGAGGTTTTCACTAAAAATGGCCCCCTTTCACTAAAATATTCACCAAAAATACAAATTTCACCCGAATCCAATGCGGACTGCTGTGTCTCGTTCAGATAGTATAGGACCACGTCTGGGAGAAATTTCGAGTCAATCGGTCCAAAGACCTGGAAGCTATTGAAAAAATCGGCCGAGGTTTTCATTAAAAATGGCCCCCTTTCACTAAAATATTCACCAAAAATACAAATTTCACCCGAATCCAATGGGGACTGCTGTGTCTCGTTCAGATAGTATAGGACCACGTCTGGGAGAAATTTCGAGTCAATCGGTCCAAAGATCTGGAAGCTATTGAAAAAATCGGCCGAGGTTTTCATGAAAAATGGCCCCCTTTCACTAAAATATTCACCAAAAATACAAATTTCACCCGAATCCAAGGGGGACTGCTGTGTCTCGTTCAGCCAGTATAGGACCACATCTGGGAGAAATTTCGAGTCAATGGGTCCAAAGACCTGGAAGCTATTGAAAAAATCGGCCGAGGTTTTCATGAATCCAATGGGGACTGCTGTGTCTCGTTCAGCCAGTATAGGACCACATCTGGGAGAAATTTCGAGTCAATGGGTCCAAAGACCTGGAAGCTATTGAAAAAATCGGCCGAGGTTTTCATGAAAAATGGAAGATTTTCACTAAAATATTCACCAAAAATACAAATTTCACCCGAATCCAATGCGGACTGCTGTGTCTCGTTCAGCCAGTATAGGACCACGTCTGGGAGACATTTCGAGTCAATGGGTCCAAAGACCTGGAAGCTATTGAAAAAATCGGCCGAGGTTTTCATGAATCCAATGGGGACTGCTGTGTCTCGTTCAGATAGTATAGGACCACGTCTGGGAGAAATTTCGAGTCAATCGGTCCAAAGACCTGGAAGCTATTGAAAAAATCGGCCGAGGTTTTCATGAAAAATGGCCCCCTTTCACTAAAATATTCACCAGAAATACAAATTTCACCCGAATCCAAGGGGGACTGCTGTGTCTCGTTCAGCCAGTATAGGACCACGTCTGGGAGAAATTTCGAGTCAATGGGTCCAAAGACCTGGAAGCTATTGAAAAAATCGGCCGAGGTTTTCATGAAAAATGGAAGATTTTCACTAAAATATTCACCAAAAATACAAATTTCACCCGAATCCAATGCGGACTGCTGTGTCTCGTTCAGCCAGTATAGGACCACGTCTGGGAGAAATTTCGAGTCAATCGGTCCAAAGACCTGGAAGCTATTGAAAAAATCGGCCGAGGTTTTCATGAAAAATGGCCCCCTTTCACTAAAATATTCACCAAAAATACAAATTTCACCCGAATCCAATGGGGACTGCTGTGTCTCGTTCAGCCAGTATAGGACCACGTCTGGGAGAAATTTCGAGTCAATGGGTCCAAAGACCTGGAAGCTATTGAAAAAATCGGCCGAGGTTTTCATGAAAAATGGAAGATTTTCACTAAAATATTCACCAAAAATACAAATTTCACCCGAATCCAATGCGGACTGCTGTGTCTCGTTCAGCCAGTATAGGACCACGTCTGGGAGAAATTTCGAGTCAATCGGTCCAAAGACCTGGAAGCTATTGAAAAAATCGGCCGAGGTTTTCATGAAAAATGGCAGATTTTCACTAAAATATTCACCAAAAATACAAATTTCACCCGAATCCAATGGGGACTGCTGTGTCTAGTTCAGCCAGTATAGGACCACGTCTGGGAGAAATTTCGAGTCAATGGGTCCAAAGACCTGGAAGCTATTGAAAAAATCGGCCGAGGTTTTCATGAATCCAATGGGGACTGCTGTGTCTCGTTCAGCCAGTATAGGACCACATCTGGGAGAAATTTCGCGTCAATGGGTCCAAAGACCTGGAAGCTATTGAAAAAATCGGCCGAGGTTTTCATGAAAAATGGAAGATTTTCACTAAAATATTCACCAAAAATACAAATTTCACCCGAATCCAATGCGGACTGCTGTGTCTCATTCAGATAGTATAGGACCACGTCTGGGAGAAATTTCGAGTCAATCGGTCCAAAGACCTGGAAGCTATTGAAAAAATCGGCCGAGGTTTTCATTAAAAATGGCCCCCTTTCACTAAAATATTCACCAAAAATACAAATTTCACCCGAATCCAATGGGGACTGCTGTGTCTCGTTCAGCCAGTATAGGACCACGTCTGGGAGAAATTTCGAGTCAATGGGTCCAAAGACCTGGAAGCTATTGAAAAAATCGGCCGAGGTTTTCATGAAAAATGGAAGATTTTCACTAAAATATTCACCAAAAATA
This sequence comes from Pagrus pagrus, assembly GCF_965226575.1. Lineage (NCBI taxonomy): Eukaryota > Metazoa > Chordata > Actinopteri > Spariformes > Sparidae > Pagrus > Pagrus pagrus. Next base: position 8,637 of record NW_028175392.1, on the reverse strand, counting down.
CAAATTTCACCCGAATCCAATGGGGACTGCTGTGTCTCGTTCAGCCAGTATAGGACCACGTCTGGGAGAAATTTCGAGTCAATCGGTCCAAAGACCTGGAAGCTATTGAAAAAATCGGCCGAGGTTTTCATTAAAAATGGCCCCCTTTCACTAAAATATTCACCAAAAATACAAATTTCACCCGAATCCAATGGGGACTGCTGTGTCTCATTCAGCCAGTATAGGACCACGTCTGGGAGAAATTTCGAGTCAATGGGTCCAAAGACCTGGAAGCTATTGAAAAAATCGGCCGAGGTTTTCATGAAAAATGGAAGATTTTCACTAAAATATTCACCAAAAATACAAATTTCACCCAAATCCAATGCGGACTGCTGTGTCTCGTTCAGCCAGTATAGGACCACGTCTGGGAGAAATTTCGAGTCAATCGGTCCAAAGACCTGGAAGCTATTGAAAAAATCGGCCGAGGTTTTCATGAAAAATGGCCCCCTTTCACTAAAATATTCACCAAAAATACAAATTTCACCCGAATCCAATGCGGACTGCTGTGTCTCGTTCAGCCAGTATAGGACCACGTCTGGGAGAAATTTCGAGTCAATCGGTCCAAAGACCTGGAAGCTATTGAAAAAATCGGCCGACGTTTTCATTAAAAATGGCCCCCTTTCACTAAAATATTCACCAAAAATACAAATTTCACCCGAATCCAATGGGGACTGCTGTGTCTCGTTCAGCCAGTATAGGACCACGTCTGGGAGAAATTTCGAGTCAATCGGTCCAAAGACCTGGAAGCTATTGAAAAAATCGGCCGAGGTTTTCATTAAAAATGGCCCCCTTTCACTAAAATATTCACCAAAAATACAAATTTCACCCGAATCCAATGGGGACTGCTGTGTCTCGTTCAGATAGTATAGGACCACGTCTGGGAGAAATTTCGAGTCAATCGGTCCAAAGATCTGGAAGCTATTGAAAAAATCGGCCGAGGTTTTCATGAAAAATGGCCCCCTTTCACTAAAATATTCACCAAAAATACAAATTTCACCCGAATCCAAGGGGGACTGCTGTGTCTCGTTCAGCCAGTATAGGACCACATCTGGGAGAAATTTCGAGTCAATGGGTCCAAAGACCTGGAAGCTATTGAAAAAATCGGCCGAGGTTTTCATGAAAAATGGAAGATTTTCACTAAAATATTCACCAAAAATACAAATTTCACCCGAATCCAATGGGGACTGCTGTGTCTCGTTCAGCCAGTATAGGACCACGTCTGGGAGAAATTTCGAGTCAATCGGTCCAAAGACCTGGAAGCTATTGAAAAAATCGGCCGAGGTTTTCATTAAAAATGGCCCCCTTTCACTAAAATATTCACCAAAAATACAAATTTCACCCGAATCCAATGGGGACTGCTGTGTCTCATTCAGCCAGTATAGGACCACGTCTGGGAGAAATTTCGAGTCAATGGGTCCAAAGACCTGGAAGCTATTGAAAAAATCGGCCGAGGTTTTCATGAAAAATGGAAGATTTTCACTAAAATATTCACCAAAAATACAAATTTCACCCAAATCCAATGCGGACTGCTGTGTCTCGTTCAGCCAGTATAGGACCACGTCTGGGAGAAATTTCGAGTCAATCGGTCCAAAGACCTGGAAGCTATTGAAAAAATCGGCCGAGGTTTTCATGAAAAATGGCCCCCTTTCACTAAAATATTCACCAAAAATACAAATTTCACCCGAATCCAATGCGGACTGCTGTGTCTCGTTCAGCCAGTATAGGACCACGTCTGGGAGAAATTTCGAGTCAATCGGTCCAAAGACCTGGAAGCTATTGAAAAAATCGGCCGACGTTTTCATTAAAAATGGCCCCCTTTCACTAAAATATTCACCAAAAATACAAATTTCACCCGAATCCAATGGGGACTGCTGTGTCTCGTTCAGCCAGTATAGGACCACGTCTGGGAGAAATTTCGAGTCAATGGGTCCAAAGACCTGGAAGCTATTGAAAAAATCGGCCGAGGTTTTCATGAAAAATGGAAGATTTTCACTAAAATATTCACCAAAAATACAAATTTCACCCGAATCCAATGGGGACTGCTGTGTCTCGTTCAGCCAGTATAGGACCACGTCTGGGGGAAATTTCGAGTCAATGGGTCCAAAGACCTGGAAGCTATTGAAAAAATTGGCCGAGGTTTTCATGAAAAATGACCCCCTTTCACTAAAATATTCACCAAAAATACAAATTTCACCCGAATCCAATGGGGACTGCTGTGTCTCGTTCAGCCAGTATAGGACCACGTCTGGGGGAAATTTCGAGTCAATCGGTCCAAAGACCTGGAAGCTATTGAAAAAATCGGCCGAGGTTTTCATGAAAAATGGCAGATTTTCACTAAAATATTCACCAAAAATACAAATTTCACCCGAATCCAATGGGGACTGCTGTGTCTCGTTCAGCCAGTATAGGACCACGTCTGGGAGAAATATCGAGTCAATGGGTCCAAAGACCTGGAAGCTATTGAAAAAATCGGCCGAGGTTTTCATTAAAAATGGCGGATTTTCACTAAAATATTCACCAAAAATACAAATTCCACCCGAGTCCAATAAAACCTGCTGTTTTTTCTTTCGCAAGTATGGACAACATTTGTGATCAATTTCGAGTCAATCAGTCAAAAGACTACCGAACCCCTAGCCCTATAACACTAACCCTATCCCTTACCGTAGCCTTAAGCCAGCGTCATGAAATGTCATTGTCCCTTTTCACTAAAATATTCACCAAAAATACAAATGCCACCCAAATCCTGCTGTGTCTCTTTCAGCCAGTATAGGACCACGTCTGGGAAAAATTTCGAGTCAATCGGTCAAACAACCTGGAAGCTATTGAAGAAATCGGCCAACGTTTTTATGAAAAAAAGTGACTCTTATTTAAAAGATAATGGAAATATAGAAGCCCATTAGCTCATTTGGTACGGGGGTTATCCCATGTACAGAGGTTTTGTACTTGCTGCAGAGGCCCCTGGTTCATGTCCAACCTGAGGCTCTTTGCTGTATGGGTATTCTGAACTTAATCAATTGCTTATTTTGAACGGGGTCAGGTTTAAACTTCTCCTGAACATCCAAAAGACCCTGGAAAAAATTGGCAACATTCATTCTCTTAAGTAGTTGTTGCTGAATGGTTACAGCTATTGAAAAAATTGGCCGATGTATTCATGAATAATTGTAACTTTTCATTCATATATTCTTGAAAAACAAAAGTTCCACATAAATCTAATAAAAAGTGGTGTGTCTCATTCAGCCAGTACAGGAAGACATTTCTGCACTGAATTTGAGTCAATTGGTAACATGAAGTTATTGAATAAGAGCCATTATCTTACCAAAAATATAACCTACAAGTTAAAGACATAACACATTAGTAATCAAAATGTTACATGAAATCAGTTTAGACATTTTTTTTAACCATAATTTTCACTAATATCATCATGTCAGCATGAAGAAACATTGTTTTTGTGCAGATCAATCAAACAATAGAGTAATTTATTGATGGTCCCTCAGTCAGCCTCCAGTGCGGTGTGAACCTCAGGAAGAGGCGCCGCTGGGTGTCGTCATCCAACATAAAACTAACTTCACCTCAGTGTAACGCAGATGTATTGATCCGCTAATCAAGAGGAAAAAAAATCTTCTTTGGTCAAGCCGCCATATTTAAACATTTTCATCGATGTACATACCAACATACATTTCTGGCTTTATTTGTGTTTTTCTAAAACTGTTGTTGAATCTGAATAAAACCTCAGCGGAACGTTTCGTTTTTTGCGGAAACAACTGCGGAAGGGAAAGTCGGCAGGACTGCAGGCCCGGACAGAATTAACGGTAACACCAGTTGGATACATGTGAGGTAAACATTCGTTGGATTTAATGTCGATATTAAACAAACGTATTATTTGATTACGATGACACTTTAGCTCAGCTAACAGTGACTGTATTGAGACATATCGCTCTACGTTAGACTGTGTGGCGCTGCTTTAGCTCTTTTAGAGACTCAGTGCAGATCTTCAGGCTGAGCTGGATGGAGACGTTAAAGTCCACCAACGTCGGTAGTGAAGAAAATGTCCGTTTTGCTTTCACTAACGTGCTTATTCAATTTTTTTCTTAGCGTAGTCGGTCCATGCAGGCAGTATCTCTGTGATCATGGTGACATGATACATACACGTTTATTGGATCCACCCAGGTGCAGCTAATGCATTTTAATAGGTCTTCAATGAATACTGTCTTCATTAAGGTTATGATGTCCACTTTTTTTTGTCTGAGAGAGGTGTTGATTTATCTGTATGATCGTATAAGAAGCCTTAGTTTGTACTGGCTACTTACAAGGGTTTTATGAAGATACAAAGTGCAGATCTCTTCCAGCTGACTTATCCAACTTTTAGTGATGATTCTTGAAGCTGTCACCAGTTATGAATCTACAACTCGACTTTGATTGTCCCTTTTTAGTCCAAAAACCTAAAAATTAAGGATTCACGTACAAGGAATTTGGCTTTGTTTTTTGGTAAATAACTGTGACAATTAACATGCTAAATAAAAGGAAAGAGCGAGTACCGCAAGTCAATAATCATCAATATAGATATAATATGAATATGTAAAATGTATCTGTTTTAACAATGTATAGAGCTGTACACAGAAATAAACAAAACAATGGGCATTTCCAAATGTACTGTCAAAACTGTTATAGAGTAAAGGAGCAAGTAGTCACATTGAAACCTTACGGTTCATCCAAGTGTACGAATGTATTGGCAGTTAAATGGCTGACGCTGGTGCTTGTTGTCTGTACAGTGATACTGTCACAGTGGATACAGAGCGATGCGGCGGCTGTACGTCGGCGGGTTGAGCCACTCGATCACCCAGAAAGATATAAAGGATCGATTCGGAAAGTTTGGAGAGGTTGAGGATGTGGAGCTCCGGACCAGGAGGGACGATGAGGGTGAGGAATCCAAGACACACTATAACACTCTGACATCCATGTCAAATTATAAAATGGCCTCTTTAAACAAACGGACAGGGTGATTTCACACCAATACTGCTCATAAAAACATCACCAAAACAGGATTATGTGACTTTTTCGTTCAAACTTTATTTATATTTATTTATTACATTTAGGTTTGACCCTCATTTACAGTGACTTTGAGTCACTCTGACCAACCACAATAAAGGTGACTGTGATGTATTCTGCGAGTCTCTGCAGGTTGATTTTCATAGAAATCAGCTGAAGCTAATAATAATCAAAGTTGCCCTTACCATCATATCGTGACCATTTTGAGGCGTCTTTTTATTGTATCAATTGTTGTGGTTGCAGCAGGTATAAATCATACTTTGATGCTTAATATTTGTAAATTCAGGGATCCTCCTCAGTGACCTGTGTATGTTCTGACTCTCGCTCTTCTCCTGCAGGTGTTCCTTACAAAACCTTTGGCTACATCAACATCAACATTTCAGAGGGCGACCTGAAGAAGTGTAAGTGAAGTGAAATGTGTATTTAGACTGAGAGCTGTAAGAACCTTCTGTGTGAACACATCATTTAGTGTCACTCAGCCTTCAGGCGTTACTGTACTTCAAACAGAAGAAAACGCTGTCAGTTTCGGGAGATAACACACTTCACTGATCAGTTTCTGTGAATGTTGGTATCTTCAAACAAAACAGAATCAGGAAAATCACTGCACAATTCAATTCCAACGTGATGACCTGTTTGTGTTGGTGACTCCTACCTTGTGTTTACCATAACTGACAACATAGCTTGTGTTGTATCACCGGTATGAGATGAATGTGTTTCCTCTGCAGGTTTGACGGTGCTGAACAAGTCAAAATGGAAAGGAGGAACTCTGCAGATTGAAACAGCCAAGGAGAGTTTCCTGCACAGGTACAGTCGTGTTCACCTCACCGTGAAAGTCTTCAGCGTGTAATATCAACACAAATATGACTATGGAACTAGAGGAAGGTGACATATAAGGGTTATAACTAGCGATTATTTTCATTTTCAACTAATCTTGAGATTTTTTTTTTATCAGTTAATCAGTAAATTGCTTTTCGTGTAAACATGCAGAACACCTCAAATTCAAAGTGATTCCAGTGATTCTTGAGGGACAAGAAGCTTCTTATAGTAGTTGAGGAAATATTCCACCTCTGATGATCTATGATGATGGATTCTTCCTGATATGAGTCGGTGCTGAGTTTGTGGTGTTTGTGTCTCAGACTGGCTGAGGAGCGGCAGGCAGCAGCAGAGCAGCAGCAGCAGCCTGCAGCTGAGGACAAGAGACAGAAGATGCTGGAATCTCTGAGCAAAGCCGGCGTGGAAAACTTCAACATGAAGGCTGCGGTGCCGGGGACTGAGATACCAGGACACAAGGTCACATCATCTCATCATCTACCGCTTCCTGTTTTAATCAGGACGTGTGTGTGTGTGTGTGTGTGTGTGTGTGTTTGTGTGTGTGTGTGTGTGTGTGTGTGTGTGTGTGTGTGTGTGAGAGAGAGAGAATGGGTTTTGAGTGATGGGCATTAACTCAGTTTGGTGTGGACATAAGATCCAGTAGAAACCAAGCAATTGATCATTTTAGGCTCATACCATTTTTTGTTATTTGAAAATGGCCATGGCCAGCACGAACATATAAAGGCTGGTCCCTAATACATGCCGGGTCATCTTCTGACACTGAAGTAGATAAAGGCCCAAGCCACTAGTGGAGTATTTACAGTACTCATCTGAATGTGACCCACAGCGTCACATGTGAGGGCGAAGTTGTTGACTTGTCCTCTGGGTGCTCTGGTTTCAGGACTGGGTGGTCAGTAAATTCGGACGAGTCCTCCCCGTTCTGCAGCTCCGGTGTCAGAAAGGCAGCAGAGCTCGAACCGTGAAGTACGACCCGTCCAAATACAGCCACAACATCCGCAAGCTGGACCGGTCCACCGAGGACCAGCACACACCCGTCACTCAGCTCACCTGGGAGCTACAGGGAGGGGATGATGACATCAGCAAGAAGAGGCGTGGGGAGTTCCCTCCGTTTGAGCCATCGAGACCCAAGAAGAGTCGGACAGACGTGGTGAACTCCCATAATACCGTGGGAAGAGCAAGGTAAAGATTTGATGTTTTCTGCTCCAAAACTCAAAGTTTAAGGACTTGAGTATTGAGACTTACAGTAACTTGATCTCACACTTGTTAGATCTCTCTCAGTGTTATTCTGCTCCCATCACTGTGTTTCCTCCTTGTCCTCTTAGCTTTAAGCAGACCGTCACCTCTGTCAGTCACACTGAGGCTCATCAGGTCACCAACGGACATGAACAACCAACCAACCACAGACCGGCTCAGAGGAGGTGGGCAGTGACTGACGGTGATATCGATTCAGACGAGGAAATCCGCAGAATGGTGCAGGCTCAGAACAACTCCCATGTTGCACTGCAGCAGGAAGTGGACGAGGACAAACTGGAAGTGGTCGGACTCGACTACTTGGTGAAGTCTGGAAGCTCCCGTCAGCAGCGGAGAGGTAACGACACGAAACACCAGTTCCTCTTTTAAGACCATTAATATCGTAAGCATCTCTCTGAAAGTGGAGCTGTATGATACCATTTCTTGGAGGAACCACTGCTGTTACTGTCGTACAAAATTTTCAAAATAATGCATTATTATTTGAACAAGTTTTTCTTGGGGATTTCAGGAAGCCCAGATGACGAAGAAGAGAACGACTACGACTCTGCAGACACGGATGAACTCCTCGCCGCTAGGAAACCTCCTCCTCCTCCTCCACCACAGGAGAGACTGACTCTGCCCGCCACAGAACAGCTCCCAAAAAACAACACAGACAAGAAGAGAAATACAAAGAAGAAAAGTAAAGCTGAGGAAGAAGAGGACGATTCAACAGATGAAGAAGATGATCTCGCCTCCAGGAAACCCTCCTCCACACAGCAGAGAGGGGATTCTGGTAAACCGAGTAAAAAGAAGATGAAAGTCCTTCCTGTCGTAAAACCACCTTCCTCAGAATCAGATAGCGATGATGAGGATGAAAGTGAGGAGGATGAAGATGAGGAGGATGAAGATGTGGATTTGGAATCAGCTGATTGCAGTTCAGATTCTGATTATGAAGCCATGTTTTCCAACGTCACCCGTCTGGAGATCTCCTTCGCTGATCTCCAGAGGCTAGCTGAAGAATCCCAACAGACTACAGCTCCCAGCATCCCCGGCGCCTCCTCTGAACAAGAAGCTAACCCCAAGTCCGGTCCAGCTGAACAACCTGCTCCGAAGAAAGGCATCATGCCAGAGGAGATCCTCGCTGCCCTCATGGAGGACAGCAGCGAGGACGAACAGAAGAAGAAAAAGAAGAGAAGAAAAGCCGTCGTGTCAATGCCGATGCCTGCCTTCCAGGGGACAAGGGCGCTAAGCGAGGGATCAGAACCAGAAGAGTGTCAGAAAAGACAGGAAGAGGAGGAGGAGGAAGAGGGAAAAGAAAGCGAGGTCAAAAAACTGAAGCTGGATTCTAAAGCTCCTCAGCTGGACCGGAGAGCAACGGACAGCAAAACCAGCAGAACTGTGAGCGAACAGAAACGCACAGAAACAGAGAAGACGACTTCAGAGAGCAGCGAGGAGGAAGAAGAAGAAGAAGAAGAGGATGATGAAGAGGAG